>NC_037688.1:59998399-60051289 GCF_003255815.1 Theropithecus gelada
TGCCCTTCCTTCCTTCCTTCCTTCCTTCCTTCCTTCCTTCCTTCCTTCCTTCTTTCTTTCTTTCTCTCTTACTGGAGTACTGGAGACAGAATCTCCCTCTGTCACCCAAGCTGGAGGCAGTGGCTTAATCTCAGCTCACTGCACCCTCTGCCTTCTGGGCTCAAGCAATTCTTGTGCCTCAGTCTCCCGAGTAGCTGGGATTACAGGTATGCATCACCACGCCTGGATAGTTTTGTATTTTTTAGTACAGATGGAGTTTCACCGTGTTGACCAGGCTGGTCTCGAACTCCTGACCTCAAGTGATCCACCCATCTCGGCCTCTCAAAGTGCTGGGATTACAGGTGAGAGCCACTGAGTCTGGCCTTCTTCTACACCTTCTTACCCATGTAACCTTGTTTGAATTTCTCAACATCTCTAAGCTTCAGTTTCCTCAACTGGAAAACTGGAATGGCCAATTATATGAGATAATATAAAGCACCTAGCGTGTCCCTGAGACATGGGACATGTGAGCAATAATGATGATGATGATGGTTATTATGTAGCCTGACGGGTCACTCGTGGGACTCTTTCATTCACAGGAGTTCCCTATGTAGGAAACTGGTGTCATGATGCCTCTGTCCCAGGTACTATACTAGACTTTCTCCATGCTATGTGAGTCCCTGTGCATTCTAATCCATATTTCACTGGCAAGGACACTAATACTCAGGGAAGATAAATTATTTAAGGATGACCCAGCCAAGCAGCGAGGCCGGAATTTGAACAAAGGTCTTTTTGAAATATGCTGTTAGTTTGGAATTTCCACAAGGTCTGTTTGTTTCCACACCACATGGGGCCACCGTGTCAGGAACTTGGGGGAAGCCAGATTAACTGGGCCGAGCTGTGTCACTCACTCCCAGGAACCAAGGGCTGGGAAGGAAGAGCCTGGGTCAGTCTGGGTCTGGTCAGAGGCCCTAAGGTCTTTGGGGAGTGCAGTGGAGTCTGGGGGTGTCTTAGCTGGGGCTGCTGTGAGGAGGACTGGGAAGGTGCCCAGAGCACCGGGAAGCCACAGATGAATCAATCAGTTGATGCCCCAGTAAGCAACATGGTGCCTATGCCATGCTGGCTCTGTGGGGGACACAGAAAAGCAGGCCATGTCCTTCCCGCAGGAGCTTTGTCTCGCTGGAGAGAGAGAACACGGACTCACAAAGACAGAGTCCACGTTAGAGCAGGCAGAGAATGCTCTCAGGGTGCCAAGCATTTGGGTGGGGCTTGAAGGACAGGCCAAGCCTGGTCCTCAGTGAGGGTGCTGCCCTGGGAAGGCATGGGGGCATGTTTCAGGAGATGGCATAGCTCCGACAATGGGGAGGGCTCCTGCCACGGGTTGGAAGAGGAGGTGAGAAAGGATAGCTGTGCCTGCTCTTGGTGCCCTGCATGATGGATGAAGTCCAGACGGTTCCTGAGAGCCCCCCAAAGCAGAGATGTTAAAGTGATGGCGATAGCCTGGCTCCCAGGCTGTGTGATCTTGAACAGCTTGCTTACACTCTCTGAACCTCAGCTTCCTCCTCTGTGAAACAGGGATAATAATAGTATGAGCTCTCTACTTTTGCTGTAGCATTAAACGAAACAATGTCTGGGAAGTGCCTGGCATGCTACCTGGCACCCAGTACATGCTCAGTAAATGT
Source organism: Theropithecus gelada (assembly GCF_003255815.1). Taxonomy (NCBI): domain Eukaryota; kingdom Metazoa; phylum Chordata; class Mammalia; order Primates; family Cercopithecidae; genus Theropithecus; species Theropithecus gelada. The sequence goes on from NC_037688.1 coordinate 60,000,061, forward strand.
TATTAATTAAGATGATGGGCCGGGCACAGTGGCTCACACTTGTAATCCCAGCACTTTGGGAGACCAAGGCAGGTGGATCACCTGAGGTCAGAAATTCAAGACCAGCCAGATCAACCTGGCGCAACCCCATCTCTACCAAAACCACAAAAATTAGCTGGGCATGGTAGTGGATGCCTGTAATCCCAGCTACTTGGGAGACTGAGGAAGGAGAATTGCTTGAACCTGGGAAGAGGTGAAGGTTGCAGTGAGCCAAGATCATGCCACTGCATTCCAGCCTCAGCAACAGGGTGAGACTGTTAAAAAAAAAAAAAAAAGAAAAAGAAAAAGAAAGAGAGAACGAGAGAGAAAGAGAGAAAAAAGGAAGAGAGAGAAAAAGAGAAAGAAAGGAAAGAAAGAAAGAAAGAAAAAGGAAAGAAAGAAAGAAAGAAAGAAAGAAAGAAAGAAAGAAAGAAAGGAAGGAAGGAAGGAAGGAAGGAAGGAAGGAAGGAAGGAAGGAAGGAAGGAAGGAAGGAAGGAAGGAAGGAAGGGAAAGAAAGAAAGAGAGAAAGAAAAAGGAAGGGAGGGAGGGAGGGAGGAAGAAAGGAAGGCAGGCAGGCAGGCAGGCGATGATGGTGAGGGTAAGGGTGGTAATCAGAGTAGGAAGAAGTGATGTGATAGGTGTCTTTTGGCAGCTTGGAAGTAAACCCCAGGAGTCCAAACATCCCTTCCTAGGATTTGGAGAAGACCTTTCCCCCTGCCGAATGTCTGGGTGAGATGCAGAGATGGGTAAACTTTGGTGAAAGGTGCAAAGCCAGTCGGCAGTAGAACAATCTGGTCCGCCTCCCAGATACATCACTCAATGAATACTTGTCGATTTAATAGATTTCCAAAAACAATTCTGAGGGGCATTGCGAAGGCACCAGGGATGCTAATGTCAGGGAAGTGGCAGCACCAGCCACTGGCTGGTCATTGTTCCCTGCTAGAACCAAGTCCTTTTGACTGTCAGGTAGGCAAGACGCCTCCATGTTCCAGGAGCCTCCTGAAGAACCCAGGTGGAGAATAAAACTATCTTGCACAAGCTTGCGGCTTCTTTATGCAGTGGCCCAAGGGATTCACAGCCTTGCGAGCTCAGGGACTCTGGTTTTTCAATCATCACAATGTTCAGAGCTTGCAGCCCCTATTTTCCATCCTCCCATCACCCACTTGGGTTTCCTGATTGTGTGGGACTCCTGGAAGGCATGAAAATGAAGGAGAGTAGGTGGAGGTTGGAGGAGGAGGAGGAGGAGGAGGCGGCGGCGGTGGCGAGAGTCCTAGGAGAATTTGCCAGGCTTCAAAATGAAGCTGCCACATGTCTGCTGGGAGTCGGTGGAAACACAGGGACATATATATCTATACCGTGAGGGCTGTGGCAGCCCACACATGCAGAACATTTTGATGGTTAATAAATCTTAGGGAAAAGAACTGGGCTTTGGTTCAGTTGTGCTGGAGACTAGGGAAGGGCCTGCTGTCCAGATTCATCCACGAGGACAAGTCTTCCTTCCTAACTTTTTCATATCAAGGTGCATTGGGCGAAAGGTCAAGGCTGCTCACAGCCCTTAGACACCTGACCTGGAGTTCGATCACCTGTGGCTGCTGGACTGCCCTGAGGGCCAAGGGGATTCTTACTTCTGCATAAGAAGCTGTGATCTCTGCCTGACTAGTCACGCGAAGTCCCACACTGAGAAGGGTCTCCGCTTCATTTAGTGCTCTACTGTCTGTCACTGTCTTGAAATTCTTAATATTTGTTTGAACCAAGGGCTCCCCATTTTCATTTTGCTCTGGACCCCATAAATTATGTACTGGTCCTGTTCAGCACACCAGTAACCCATGACAAGCATACCTTGAGGAAAAGTGTTTCGGCACATAAAAAACTTGCTAGATCTGTCTTTTTGGCCAGTTTCATTTTTTCATTTATCCTGAAGGGTATAGAAAAGTAAAGGTTTTTAAAAACATAAGATCGGGTGTGGTGAGCACTTTGGGAGTCCCAGCACTTTGGGAAGCCGAGGCGGGTGGATGACTTGAGGCCAGGAGTTCAAGACCACCCTGGCCAACACGGTGAAACCCCATCTCTACTAAAAATACAAAAATTAGCTGGGCGTGGTGGCGCACACCTGTAATCCCAGCTACTCGGGAGGCTGAGGCAGGAGAATCACTTGAACCTGGGAGATGGGAGTTGCAGTGAGCCGCAATCGTACCACTGCACTCCAGCCTGGGCAACAGAACCAGATTGCATCTCAATAAATAAATAAATAAATAAATAAACAAACAAACAAACAAACATAAAAGTCACTTTGGGAGGCTGAGGCAGGAGCACCATTTGAAGTCAGGAGTTTGAGACCAGCCTGGACAAAATAATAAGACCTTGTCTGCACATAAGTTAGCTGGGTGTGGTGGCATGTGCCTGTAGTTCTTGTTACTCAGGAGGCTGAGGTTACTCAGGAGGCTGAGGCAGGAGAATCACTTGAGGAGGTTGAGGATGTACTGAGCTATGATCATGCCACTGCAGTTCAGCCTGGGCCACAGAGTGAGATACTGTCTCTAAAAACAAATAATAAGTAAGTAAAAAATCAAAAAATCAAAAATGTAAAAGTGCCAAAAGGAACTCTTGAGACAACTTAGCGTAGGGTTTATGAGCTTTGACTCTGGAGCCAGAGGGCCCAAGTTTAAATCCCAACTGTATTACTTCAAGCTGTGTGACCCGCGGCACGTTGTTTGGCCTTTCTGAGTTTCATTTTCCTCTTCTGTAAATTGGAGCTAATAATAGGACTTATCTCAGAGGGTTGTTTTGAGAAATAAAGGAGTTCACTATAAAAAGGTCTTGGAATAGTGAATGTTTTAATGAATATGTTCTAGCTACTGTTAATTTTTAAAAAGACTAATGGCTATACGCATTAATTGCTGTTTATTCAGTGCTTACTGGATGACAGAAGCTTTCTTTATTTTCTTTCTTTCTTTCTTTCTTTCTTTTTTCTTTTCTCCTTCCTTCCTTCTTTCTTTTCTTTTTCTTTTCGCCTGCCTGCCTTCCTTCCTTCCTTCCTTCCTCCCTCCCTCCCTCCGTCCCTTTCTGTCTCTCTCTTTCCTTTCTTCCTTTCTTTTCTTTCCTTTTCTTTTTCTTTTCTTTTCTTTTTTCTTTTCTTTCTTTCTTTCTTTCTTTCTCTCTTTCTTTCTTTCTTTCTCTCTCTCTCTTTCTTTCTTTCCTTTCTTTCTCTTCTTTCTTTCTCTTTCTTTCTTTCTTTCTTTCTTTCTTTCTTTCTTTCTTTCTTTCTTTCTTTCTTTCTTTCTTTCTTTCTTTCTTTCTCTCTGTTTCTTCTTTCTTTCTGTCTTTCTCTCTTTCTTTCCCTCTTTCTCTCTTTCACCCTGCCCTGCCTTTTTTCAGAAAAGATCTCACTCTGTGGTCCAGGGCTGGAGTGCAGTGGTGTGATCATAGCTCACTGCAGCTTTGAACTCCAGGGCTCAAGTGATTCTTCTGCCTCAGTCTCCCAAGTAGCTGGAACTGCAGGTGTGTGCCACAGTGTGTGGCTAATTTAAAAAATTTTTTTAAGAGACAGAGTCTTGGTATGTTTACCAGGCTGGTCTCAAATTCCTGGCCTCAAGCTATCCTCCTGCTTTAACCTCCCAGGGTGCTGGGATTATAGGTGTGAGCCACCATGCCCGGTCAGAAGCATACTTTCATTTAGTCCTCACAACAGCTCCAGAAGATAACTATTATTATCACCCAATTTTTTTTTTTTTTTTTTTTTACTGTTGAGAAAACAAGCACAGAGAGGGTAAGGAACTTATGCTAGGAAGCATGGCTAACAAGTGACAGAGCTGGGTTTAGAACCCAGGTAATCTGACTTTGGACTTCATACTCTTTGTATTTCCTTTCATTATGCAATTCACCAAATTAGGAAAAGGAGTACAGATGGGGAGGATAGATGGGACAGGAGGAGATGCTCGGCTCAGTTATGACAGGAAGAGTTGGAGGGACTTGTGGAATAGCAGAGCGGAGACATCCAGTGGTCTGGGTTCTCACTCAGATCCATATTAGACCTGCAGCTTCCCCACCAGCATACTGCGAACCAAGCACAAACCACATTTCTTCACTGCTTAGTGCTGTTCAGCCTCAGCCACAAATGTTTGGCTCCACCACTCCTTCTCATTGACTCTGACTCCATATTGAGAGTAGATTGGTGCAGGCTGACTTTAACATTTTCTCAAATCAAATAGGGACAGACATGATGACTGATCATGACCAGAAATACCCTGGTCTATGGACAATAGTCCTGGCTTGGAGAAGCACCATCTCTTTCCCTTGTGCCCTTACCCTCCATCACTTAATTTTATTTATTTAGTTAGTTAGTTTTTGAGACGGAGTCTTGCTCTGTCGCCCAGGCTGGAGTGCAGTGGCACAATATTGGCTCACCTCTGCCTCCTGGGTTCAAGCGATTCTCCTGCCTCAGCCTCCCAAATAGCTGGGATTACAGGCATCTGCCACCACGCCCAGCTAATTTTTGTATTTCTAGTAGAGATGGGGTTTTACCATGTTGGCCAGGCTGGTCTTGAACTCCTGACCTCAGGTGATCTGCCTGCCTCGGCCTCCCAAAGTGTTGGGATTACAAGTGTGAGCCACCATGCCAGGCCCATTTAATTTCTTTATCACGTACTGTAAAATCTTTTAGAATGTACTTGGTATTTTTTTTTTTTTTTTTTTTTGAAATGGAGTCTTGTTCTGTCACCCAGGCTGCAGTGCAGTGGCACAATCTCGGTTCACTACAACTTCTGCCTCCCAGGTTCAAGTGATTCTCCTGCCTCAGCCTCCCGAATAGCCAGGACTACAGGCAGCGCCGCCATGCCCGGCTAATTTTTGTATTTTTAGTAGAAATGGGGTTTCACCATGTTGGCCAGGCTGTTCTCGAACTCCTCACCTCAGGTGATCCACCCTCCTCGGCCTCCCAAAGTGCTGGGATTACAGGTGCGAGCCACCACACTTGGTACTTTTTAATGGCGCCTTACACACACTAACTCATAATAACCCCATGGGATATTAACACTGTCCCCATTTCACCGATGAGAAAATTGGGACACACACAGATCTTGTAAATTGCCTTGGATCTATCTGCAGAGCTTTTGCTCTTAACTTCTGCCTCACGCTGTGGCTAATGAAGGCAACCCAAGTGCCCCTGGGCTGGTTTCCTGCTTCCCAACATGGAAACGGGTGCAGGGACATTGTCTAGACTGTGTCCTGGAGGAATGTTTGCCTCCATTGGACCTCAAACATCTTCAGCAAGTAGCTCCCCGGAGCCAATTTGTGTATATTGACTGAAAGGCTCAGGGAAGGATGCAGGGAGCCTGGAAAACTTCCTGTTTCATGAACATTGCTCTTTGGGGAGAATACAGGGTGAAATTCTGGTGTATAGACTCTACAGGCAAACTATCCAGATTCAAATCCCAGCAGCACCCCCTACCAGGTATGCGACCTTGGGTGAGCCACTTAACCACTCTGTGCCTCAATTTCCCTAATTTGTAAAATGGGGTTAACAACAATACCTATTTCCCAGGGGCTTTGTGAGGACTAAATGAGGTAATATAGGTTAAGTGATTAGAACAGTGTCAGGCATGTCATAAACAATATTTTGTGTTGGTTTGTTTGTTTTTGAGATGGAGTCTCACTCTGTCACCCAGGCTGGAGTGCAGTGGTGCAATCTCGACTCACTGCAACCTCCACCTCTTGGGCTCAAGAGATTCTCCTGCCTGAGCCTTCCAAGTAGCTGGGATTACAGGCGCCCACCACCACACCTAAAATTTTTGTATTTTTAGTAGAGAGGGTTTTGTCATGCTGGCCAGGCTGGTCTTGAACTCCTGACCTCAAGTGATAAGCCCACCTTGGCCTCCCAAAGTGCTGGGATTACAGGCGTGAGCCACGGTGCCCAGCCTAACACTGTTTAAATAAGAGCTATTTTCATTGCTGACTCACTCCGAAGAGCTTTCTTGGTATCTTTTCTCTGACTTTCAAACACTGAATTTGTCCACAGAGTCTGTCAGCTCAATCTACAAAACATAGTCTCTCTTTGGAATCCTTCCCTTCCTCATGCTGGTCCAAGCCATCACCATCCCTTACTTGGATGGCCCCAGCAATCTCCCTTGTGATCACTCCGCTTCTGGTCTCGCTCATTTCTTTCTCATAGTGACATTTCACACCTGCACACACAAAGCCACTTCACATGACTCCATGGCTTTAAAGCTCTCTAGTGGCTTTTTGTCCTATTTAAAATTACGTCTGAAGTCCCCGCGATGTAGCATGACACCCTCCGTGATCCAGCTCCTGTCCACTGTCCAGCCCTCCTCTGGATCCCCTTGGTCACACTCAGGCTCCTTACTATCCCAGGGTCTTAGCACGTGCCATGCCCTCTGCCTGGAATCCATCTCCTCCTCTGTATTCCCACTCAGGTCTCAGTTCAAAATGTCACCTCTTCAGAGAGGCCCTCTCTGCCATCCCATGGCAGGACATGATCTGATTTACTCTGTAAAAAGGTTATTCTTACTGCTTTGTGGAGAAATCATCACTTACACAGCATGTCCTTGCACTGTTGCTACCGAATCCCACCAGGCACCGGGCACCCCTGCATGAAAGTACGTGAATTGTAATTCATCTGCTCACTCAATAGGCATTGTGCTTGGAACTGCGTGCAAAACCAAGACAAATGAGTCATGAGGCAGCCTGCCAGGAGGTCACAACCTGAGCTAGAAGCTTATGTGGTGGTTCTGTTATGCTGGAAACATTCTGTGGCTCATAGCTTTTTGTAAAGAGTGAAGTGACTCTGACAGGTGCCAGGAAGCCTGCATTAGAATCTTGGCTCTGGTGCTTACTGTGATGACCTTGGGCAAGTTACTTAACCTCTCTGAGCCGCCCTTATCTCATAGCACAGCTGTTGGAAGTAAAAGACATAAAGTATGGGATGCACCTGGTGCATATTAGGCAGTAGATGTCGTTTATTTGCTGCCTTCTTTTTCTACTCTGCATAATCATTAGTCCTTACCTCTGTTCAAATGCCTTAACTTTGTGCGCATTGAAGAGATAATCGAGCAGTAGTTAAGTGCCTGCACTCAGAGCCAGCTGCCACTGCTTTCTTAGCTGTGTAACCTCAGGCAGGTTGCTTGACACATCTGTGTCTTAGTTCCTACAACTGCAAAATGAGAATAACTATCGGTAGGGCTGCTGTGAAGGTTAAGTGAGCCAATTTAAGAAATGTAGCCAGGCCAGTGGCACATAGTAAATATTGTTAAATTGTTCACTTTTACTAATGATAATATTATTTAATTATCTTTTTTTTTTTTTTGAGACAGGGTCTCACTCCATCATCACCCAGGCTGGACACAGTGACGAGATCAGCACTCACTGCAGCTTTGAACTCCTGGGCTCAAGCAGTCCTCCCACCTCAGTCTCCTAAGTAGCTGGGAGGCACATGCCAACATGCCTGGCTAATTTTTAAATCTTTTGTAGAGGTGGGGTTGCCCAGGCTGGCTTTGAATTCCTGAGCCAAGCGATCCTCCCACCTTGGCCTCCCGAAGTGCTGGGATTACAGGTGTGAGCCCCGGCACCTGGCCTGATAATATTAATTAAGTACTTACAATGGGTTCAGGCCTGCACAAGAAGACGTAGGAATATAGAAGCAGGTAAATACTGTCCAGCTGCAAGGACAGCTTGCAGAGGCGATGGAAGGAACCCAGCAGCACAAAGTTGCACAATTTCTACAGATTCTCAAGCACAGGGGAGGGAAATGGGAGTGCCCTCCACACCTCAGATTGCTGCAGGAACTAGAAGAGCAGGCAGCTTCTGAAACAGGAAGCAATGAGGACTGGACAGGGTGCTTCCGCCAGGAGCACAGACAACTCTCCTCAATGATACGGTGAGTGACCTAGGAGTGACCCACCAAGCGTGGTCATTCCACCGTTAATAGACTTTTTCCCAGGTACCCGCTCATCTCTTCATTCAAGCAGTGTTTTCTGAGTATCCACAGTCAAAGATCCTGTTTTTTGCCCAGGAGTTTTGGATGCAAGTAAGTGTTGGCTCCACACATCAACAGTTCAGAGTGCCGTGGGAGAGTCAGCCATATGGGCAAACCCATTGCTCACTCGGATACAGATGAGAGAGCACAGATCTTGCACCATTGGACCAAAAAAGAGAGATTCTTCTATCGCAAGCCCTGGGCTGCCGGAGGGACAATGGCCACCCCCGCCCACCTCATCTTGGGAGGTACCACCAACCCCAAGAAGTAGAGTTATGAATCAGAAATGCAAAGGATGCAACAATGCAATGAAATTACCCACCAGGCAGGATTTCTTCCCTGGCCCCATGTTTCAGGCCACCATTCTGTCGTGCGTGGGGACCTCCAGTTCTTCCATGGGTGCACAGAGAAATGGAGGGGCTTGAGTGGCTCTGTTCGTCCTCCGTTTGTTGGGTGCATGATGGAGAGAGCCGTGGTAGAGTTTACAGTGGAGCATACTTTAGTGTGTGGGTGACTGTTGTCTTAGGTTGTGTCCCCAGAATACACACTCTAGGACAGAGATTTGTGTACCAGAGGTTTTTTGGGATGGACTCTTGGGAAGAACCCCCATGTTGTGGGCAGGGGGAAGCAGGACCAGACAGAGGGAGAGGAAGATCTGTGATGCGGCTGTCAGTTGTCACAGTGGACTCAGCCAGTCCTGTGGGGACTCGAGTCAAGAAGGCATTTGGAAGCTGGGTGAAGTGGCTCACGTCTGTAATCTCAGCATTTTGGGAGGCTGAGGTGGGCGGAGCACTTGAGGTCAGGAGTTCAAGACCAACCTGGCCAACATGGTGAAACCCCATCTCTACTAAAAGTACAAAAATTAGCTGGGTATGGTGGTGCGTGCCTGTAATCCCAGCTACTTGGGAGGCTGGGGCAGGAGAATCGCTTGAACCTGGGAGGCAAAGGTTGCAGTGAGCTGAGATCGAACCACTGCACTCCAGCCTGTCTCAAAACAAAACAACAAGAACAACAACAAAGATGGCATTTGGAGATGTCCAGAACGAAGGCAAGCTAGATGAACCGCTATACCCCATATTGCCCAGCTGTTAGATGTGGGAGGCCTCTGGGAAGCAGGTGCGACCTTGGCTGAGGCAGCTCCTTTGTGCCGAGACAGTTACCGGAGCGGCGCTCAGCTGCGAACCAGCTGTGTCGGATAAGAACGGTGTTGCCCCCACATCTGCCCTCCGTGTCAAACAGACTAAGGGGCCAGTCTTGGTCTCTTACAAGCTGAGAGACCAGGGGTCAGTCAACTTCCTGGATCCTCACTTTCCCCATCTGTAAAATGGGGGTGAGGTCAGGAGGGGCTTCATGGGCTGGAGTGAGAGGGCTGAATGAGGGGCTGTAAGTGAATCTCTAGCACGGCAGTGCAGGCAGAGGTTATTATTATTGTGCCCGGGATAGTGCAGAGTATCCTGCCTGATGCAAACTGTGGGTTGTGTGTATGTGTTCGGATAAGGGTGGGCAGGAATTTGGCGTGGGGCAGAGAGTGTCCAAGAAGGCTTCTCTCAATTGGGGACAGCTGTACATTAAAGAAATTGTGGTACCTGGTGGTAGAGGCAAAGAAGTGGGCGAGGAAGATACCAAATGAGTGGAAGGAATCTTTATTAGTCCAGAGGTGGGAAAGAGCCTCTAACTGCCAGGTTCCCCGTCTTTTGGGGTCAGTGCCAGAGCTCCCTGCTTTGTGACCCCATACTCTTGCACAGGAAACTATAGCTTAGCAGCTTTCTACTCCTGAAGCCGCTGTTCAGCCTTTTCACCTCTTTCAGTATGGTCACTTCAACAGCCAGGAGGGAAAAGACGAAAAACCCGGAAGGAAGAATAGAAACCCTGAACTTCCAATGGGCTAAATATAAGCTGCAGTCAAATGCAAATAAATCCAAAGGGCAGTAACCACACGGTGGCTTCAAGAAAAACCCACTGGTATAACACGTCTCACTAATGTGTGGAGAGTTGTGGTGTAGCTGGGTGAATGGTACCGGAAGAGGAAAGCTCACCTCCATCAGGTGCTTCCATCAGGCGCTCAGACCAACCACAGCTGGTAAATGTACCTGTCAGTTGCCTTGGATCTAAAGGAGGCTGAGGTCAGCTCTGAGGCCATCACTTAAATGTGTCTATATTATATACACAGGCCAGGCACAGTGGCTCACACCTGCAATCCCAGCACTTTGGGAGGCAGAGGGCAGAGAATTGCTTAAGGCCAGGAGTTCCAGACCCCAGCATGGGTAACAAAGCAAGACCTCATCTCTATAAAATAATTTTTTTCCTTCTTTTTAAAATTTTACTGTAAGCTCTGGGATACATGTACAGAATGTGCAGGTTTGTTACATAGGTATACATGTGCCATGGTGGTTTGCTGCACCCATCAACCTGTTATCTAGGTTATAGGTCCCGCATGCATTAGGTGTTTGTCCCAGCACTCTCCCTCCCCTTGCCCCCTACCCCCAACAAGCCCCGGTGTGTGATGTTCTCCTCCCTGTGCCCATGTGTTCTCATTGTTCAGCTCCTACTTATGAATGAGTGTTTGGTTTTCTGTTCCTCTGTTAGTTTTCTGATAGTGATGGTAAAATAATTAAAAAAAATATTAGCTGGGTGCAACAGCTACTCAGGAGGCTGAAGTGGAGGATCACTTGAGCCCAGGAGTTGGAGGCTGCAGTGAGCTATGATCACCCTATTCCACCCCAGCCTGGGTGACAGAGCAAACCTGTCTCTAAACCTGTCTACGCACACACACAGACACACATACATACACACAGACACACACACACATATATATTTATGTATATAAGTATATATATTATACATACACATTTTAGTTTTTAGAGCAGTTTTAGGCTCACAGAAAAACTGAGCAGAAGGTACAGAGATTTCCCATATCGCTCGTCCCCATTCACGCATAGCATCCCCTATTATCAACATCCCCCACCAGAATGGCACATTTGTCACACACAGCTGATGAACCTATATTGATACTTCATCACCACCCAGGATCCATCAATTATATTAGGGTTCCATCACTTTTTTGTTACTCAAATTTGACAGTTCAGCCCCTGAGAGCCACACTCTCTGGATTCTCCACAAAGGATGTGCGTGGAGACTAATGGAGGAAAGTAATTAATTGATTACCAATTAGTTTATTCAACAAACACTGATTGACATCTTGTTTTTGCCAGGCACCGTTCCAGTTACTGGGTCACAGAGGTAATAATGTTGGATTAAAACTTGAAAAAAGAAATCATGCTGGGCGCTGTGGCTCATGCCTGTAATCCCAGCACTTTGGGAGGATGAGGCGAGTGGATTACTTGAGATCAGGAGTTCGAGCCTGGGCAACATGGTGAGACACTGTCTCTACAAATGAATACAAAAATTATCTGGGCATGGTGGCGTGTACCTGTAGGCCCAGGTCCTGGAGAGGCTAACTTGAGCCTAGGAGGTTAAGGTTGCAGTGAGCTGAGACTGCGCTACTGCACTCCAGCTTGGGCAACAGAGTGAGACTGTCTATAAAAACAAAACAAAACCAAATACCCCAGTCTGTGCTGTGGGAGGTCAGGTTAGTGCACTCCCAGGGCTGGTAGTGACCAGAAGGAACATGAGAGAAGCTTCTATGGGCTTATCAGGTGCTATTCCTTGATCTGGGTGCTGAAACTGGGTGTTCAGTTTATGAAATTTCATTAAGTTGTATACCTACACTGTGTGCATTTCTCTGTATGTGCACTTTAATTTTTAAAAAGCTAAAAGAACTTGAATGTTCTAGGCATTAAGAAGGTAATACTCTTTCCTATGCGTAATTAAAAAGGAAACCCTATCCTTAAAATGTATAAGGAAGTCCAAAAAAATCTATTTTTTTTCCATGATGACTGCTTTAATAAGTTTTTGAGATAGCAAATCTCATTTTAAAAGACTTTTTCTTTTTCCACTCCCCGCTCCCGGCCGCCACATATTCTTGTCCAAAACACCTGCTTTCGTTTGCTATTAATCCAGTCCTGTTGATAGATAAAACCACAAGGTCACTATCTTCCTGGAACTGAAACTGTTTTTATTTTATTTACTTTTTAAAAGTGGGGGTCTCTCTGTGTTGTGTCAAGGCTGGACTTGAACTTCTGGGCTTATCCCACCACAGCCTATGGGGTAGCTGGGACCACAGGTGTGCACCACATAATTCTTTTGTTCATTTATTTTTGAGAGGGGGTCTTGCTCTGTCACCCAGGCTGGAGTGCAGTCAGCTCACTGCAACTTCTGCCTCCCAGACTCAAGCTACACTCCCACCTCAGCCTCCTGAGTAGCTGGGACCACAGGCACATGCCACCAAGCCCAGCTAATTTTTTGTATTTTTGGTAGAGATGAGGTTTTGCCACGTTGCCCAGGCTGGTCTCAAACTCCTGAGCTCAGACGATCCACCTGTCTCTGCCTCCCAACCTAATTCTAAACAAGGAAGTTCTAGTGAAGGAATACAGCCACTTCGCAAGCAAATACAGAAATAAGGTAACTGCAGAGAGCAATGAATCCTGAAGGGAGTAAAACAAGGCAAAGAGATAGAGAGGTGGTAGTGGGTGGGAGTAGCAAAGGAAGATTCCCTGAGAGGTTGACATTTAAATAGAGTCCTAGGCCAGACGCGGTAGCTCATACCTGCAGTCCCAGCGCTTTAGGAGTCTGAGGCAGGAGCATCACGTGAAGCCAGGAGTTCAAGACCAGCCTAGGCAACACAGTGAGACCCCACCTCTACTAAATAATAAATAAATAAATACATAGAGTTCTAAATGATGAGTGAAGCCGACCACGAGAATTCCTTTCTAGGTAGTGGGAATGCAGTAACTGTGGACCCAAGACTTTCCTAGAGTATGACAGAAAGGTAGGTGAGGCTGGAGTAGAGGAGAGAGCGAGGAATGTGGCTGAAATGAGGCTGGAGAGGGAAAGGGAAAATGGAGCAAAGCAGTTGTTTTTAGTCCCTGTTGCACCTTAACAATCACCAGGAGAGCGTTAAAAAATACTAGGCCAAGTGCGGTGGTTCATGCTTGTAATCCCGACACTTTGGGAAGCTGAGGCAGGAGGATTGCTTGAGCCCAGGAGCTCAAAACCAGCCTGGCAACACGGCAAGACCTTATCTCTATTTAAAAAAAAATTAGATCAGGTTCAGAGGCTCATGCCTGTAATCCCAGCACTTTGGGTGGTCGAGGCTGGTGAATCACTTGAGGTCAGGAGTTCAAAACCAGCCCGGCCAACATGGTGAAACTCCGTATCTACTAAAAATACAAAAATTAACCTGGTGTGGTGGTGTGTGTCTGTAATCCCAGCTACTTGGGCAGCTGAGGCACGAGAATTGTTTGAATCTGGGAGGCAGAGGTTGCAGTGAGCCGAGATTGCACCATTGTCCTCCAGCCCGGGCAGCAGAGCATGACTCTGTCTCAAAAAGAACAGAAACAAAAACAAAAACAAAAACTAGCTGGGCATAGTGGTGCATGCCTCTAGTCTCCATTATTCTAGGGGCTGAGGTGGGAGGATGGCTTGAGCCCAGGAGTTCAAGGCTGCAGTGAGCTATGATCATGCCACTGTACTCCAGCATGGGCAGCAGAGCAAGACTGCACCTTAAAAAATAAAAAAATTAAAAACAAAAAATCAATATCTGGAACCCATCCTGATGGCAGATGCTGACTCCGTTGGTTGTATTTTGTATTTTGTAGCTGCATTTCTTACAAACTCCCAGGTGACGCTGTATACTCCTGGTCCAAGGGCCACTCTTTGAGTAGCAAGGCTTTGGCTGTGATAAGGAGGCTTATTTTTGCAGACCCATGGGAAGCTGTTGGAGAATATTAAGCAGAAGGATAGCACTATCTTACAGATGTTTTCAAAAGATTACTCAGGCTACATTGTGGAAAACGGATTGGAGGCAGACAAGAGTGGAAGTCGGATGACAAGTGATGAGGAATTAGAAGGAGGTTGAGTGACTTTTGCTGCTTTCCAGGCTGCCCAAGGCCCTAGGGATTCCGGGCATGGGGATAGCAGGAGAGAGATTAGAAACAGTGTCTAAGGCTTGGATCTAGAACCTTCACCTATGTCATCTCATTAAATACTCAGAACTATCCCAGGACGAATCACTCAGTCAAATCATGATTTTCAATTCCAGATCTATCCCCAACCACAGAGATCTCAGAAAACAGAAAGGAAATACAGCTATGGAAAGGTCCAGAGGAGCAGAATAGGCAGTTGCTTTAAACTGTAAGAAAATGATCATTAATGTCTCCACTCTTTTGTTGCTGATGAATAGAATAGTGCTCTCTTGGGTGAGAGACGAATGCTGCATGTGAAGATGAAGGAAGGAAGTATGGTTTTTCAGAGGCCTGACCCTGCTGAATGGAGAATAATTCCCCCAGCTCCATTCCCTTGTGCCTTGTGCAATCCCCATAGCCCCAAGAAGGAGAGTCATGAGTCAGAAAAGCAAAAGAAACAATGATGACCTTAGAGAATGAGAAATGTATAATCACTGGGCAGGCTGAAGTCCTTTCCTGCCTGCACACTCTCTGTGACCGTCGTGAGCTGCAGGACACCACACTTCTCCCTGCACCACATATGCCTCACAGACAAGTTGACTGAGTTGGGTCATTTTTGCCTTTAGTGGTTTGTTCAGTTCCAGTGTTAATTCTTCAACCTCCAGAGAATCTAGATTCCAAGTTGTCTGGAAGCTCATCAGCTCAGGAAAGAAATAAAAGTGAATGTTGTTGCAAGACAAAATGACCCAATGTTACCCATGTTTTCTAATATGTGGGACCCCTTTTTAAAATAAAAAGATATTCATGGATCCCCATATAGTTGAGCTTTTATGCTTTTTTTTTTTTTTTTTTTCCCCACAGAGTCTTACTCTGTTGCCCAGGCCAGAGTGCAGTGGCACGATCTCAGTTCACAGCAACCTCTACCTCCTGGGTTCAAGTGATTCTCGTGCCCCAGTCTCTCGAGTAGCTGGGATTATAGTTGTGTGCCACCACGCCCGGCTAATCTGTTTGTTTGTTTGTTTGTTTTGAGATGGAGCCTTGCTCTTGTCACCCAGGCTAGAGTGCAATGGCATGATCTCGGCTCACTGCAACCTCCGCCTCCCGGGTTCAAGCTATTCTCCTACCTCAGCCTCCCGAGTAGCTGGGACTACAGGCGTGTGCCACTACATCCGGCTAATTTTTGTATTTTTCGTAGAGATGGGGTTTCATGTTGGCCAGGCTAGTCTGAAACTCCTGACCTTGTGATCTGCCCCCCTTGGTCTCCCAAAGTGCTGGGATTACAGGTGTGGTCCACCACGCCCAGCCCACCCAGCTAATTTTTGTATTTTTAGTAGAGACGGGGTTTCGCCATGTTGGCCAGGCTGGTCTTGAACCCCTGACCTCAAGTGACCTGCCTACCTTGGCCTCTCAAAGTGCTGTGATTATGGGCATGAGCCACCACACTCAGCCTATGCTTTTTTTTTTTTTTTTTTTTTACAACAAGAGAGTTCAGATACCAAGATCCCCAAACTGGCGATCCTGCCAGAGTACATATATTGGTTGGCTCTTGCAGTATTCTGGAAAGACTGACAATCATAGCCAACATTTCAAAACTGTAGGTGTTTATACAAAAATGTAGATGTCGGTTTCCCCCCCAAAATCAGAAGACCTGGCAACAATGGGCCTGCATTTCTGTAACAGATCATGTGATTTCCCGTTTGCCAGAGTCCTCACCCAGCCCCTTCTCACACGTGTAACGTGCCTGGCCTCTGTAGCCACCTTATCGGGGCCCCTGTGTACAGATTCGAGAGCCCACTGTCTCCCCCATGAGGTCTGTGTCCCATAAATCGGGAACAAAAGACTAACTCTTTATCTGGGATGTGAAAGCTGTTTGGAAGCAGTTCAGATCAAAAGGCCTTAGTCATCGTTCAAAAGAAGATGCTACAAAGTAAAAAACAAACATAGAAATAACCACAGCTTTCCAGCTGGAATTCTTTGATGTTCGTGGTCTCCGGTTATCAAAGTGGGTGAGGTATACAGACAGTACTTTCAGGTTTTGATCCCTTCAAGCAAAAGGGATGATAAGACCCTCATATCACATGAGAAATGTTATCTTAGGACACATCATTCTATCGTGTGTGTGTGTGTGCGTGTGTGCATGTGTGTGTGCATGCATGCACAGATAACTTGATTAAAACTTGAGTGGCAGAAAATAGGTTCAGGGCACACTTGTCTTCCCCTACCCCCTCTCCCAAATTTCATGGAAGGCAGTATGTTACTATAACTCAAAAGCCTTTGAAATATGGCTATCTTCGAGGGAGAAAGCTAGAATGAACCATGTCATATGGGATTTGACTGAATGAATAGTCTCATACATGTCTTCACACTGGACACATAGCTATGAAATCATGTTTAGCTTAAGACAGATACAGGTAGATAAATATGGAAATAGTTATGAATATGTCTATAGGTGTGGGCTGGTATATGTGCACAGATTTCCAAGCTCTTTCCATTGATTGACAGGAGCAACATTATTCCAGTAGCAATGAGCACACCCAGCACTCAGATCTTGGTTTCTAATATCATTCTCCAGTCAAAGGAACCAAGGATCCTTGCAGAAATGACTTCTTTTAGGGCTGGGGCAGGGAATGTACAACATGTGCCTGGAGCATCTTGAGGTGCTGGAAAGCAAGGATGTATTCAAAACACTAATTGATGGGGGTTATTTCAAAGGGACACAGGAGGCAGCTGAAAGCATTCCCAGTGCCAAAGGTGGAACAATTTGAGCAATAAAATAAACAATGCATTATTAGATTATAACTGAAAGTATAAAATAAATGTCTGAGTCCATACTGATGTAAATAAATGAATACATAAATAAGCATATGGGGGAGAATTGGAACATTTCTGGTACAGAAGAATCCCAAATAATTTATGTAGACACAGCCCCCTCAAGGAAGTGAAGCCTAATTTCCTACTCCTTAAGTATGGGCTGTGCATAATGACTACCTTCCAAAGAGTACAATAGGGAAAGGGGGGGAAAAAAAAGTAACTCTACAGTGGCGAGACCTGGCAAACACAACTTTAGACAGGCGATCAAGGCTAACGTCATCAGTGGTGACTCATGTTGATAGCATGTCCTTGATTTGATGTGTTGAGAAGGACATTTTACCTTGGTGGACTTCCTCCCCCAAACCCATCGACCCTCATGTAATCATGAGCAAAACAGCCCAAGGCAAATTGAGGGATGTTCCACAGAATATCTAGCTAGCACTTCTCAAAACTGTCAAAGCCATCACAAACAAGGAAAATTTGATAAACCATCACAGTCTAGAGGAACCCAAGGAGACATGATGACTAAACATAATATAGGTTCCTGGATCAGAAAAAGGATGTTAGGGAGAAACTCAGGAAATCAGAATAGACTATGACAAATAGTTAATAATAACGTGTCAATACTGGTCCATTAGTTGGAACAAATGTATCATTTTCATGTAAGATCTTAATCACAGGGGAAACTGGATGTGGGCAGGAACTCTATATTATCTTTGCAGATTTTCTGTAAATCTAAAACTATTCTAGAATAAAAAGTTTATTTTAAAATACGCTATAATCTTCTGACTAAATAATTTCAGTTTTAGAAAACTATGATGAGTGTGGGCAAGGATTTAATTACAATGATGTGTGTGTGTGTGTGTGTGTGTGGTTTTTAATTGGGAGCAAACTAAATACCCAATAACTGAGGATTAACTACATAAATTGTGGTAATTATACCATGAAATGTTATCCAATCATTAAGTGATGAAGTAAAATATCTCATATAGAAAGCATGATCATGGTATTTTAGTAAAGAAAAAAGTACATTACAAAAAATGTAGAATATCACCCCATTTTGGTTAAAAACAAGGGCTAATCACTTAGAATAGAAGATGTAAATATACATATTTGATGGGGTTTGTCTTTGGGATAAGAGAATATAAAGATAATTATTACTTGTACCTTTCAAACTAATTTAAATTTTCTAAAATTTCTATAGTGAATAATGCATTGCTTCTGTAATAAAAAAGAAAAATGGCTGGCCATGGTGGCTCACGCCTGTAATCCCAGCACTTTGGGAGGCTGAGGCCAGTGGATCACAAGGTCAGGAGATCGAGACCATCCTGGCTAACACAGTGAAACCCCGTCTCTACTAAAAATACAAAAAAACAAACCAAAAAAAAACCAAATTAGCCAAGTGTGGTAGCAGGTGTCTGCAGTCCCAGCTGCTCGGGAGGCTGAGGCAGGAGAATGGCGTGAACCCGGGAGGCAGAGCTTGCAGTGAGCCGAGATCGTGCCACTGCACTCCAGCCTGGACGACAGAGCTAGACTCCATCTCAAAAAAAAAAGGAAAAGAAAAAAAAAAAGGAAAAGCAATTACACACACACACATGCACACACACACACATGCACACACACACACACACACACACGGAGATCTTTTGAAAAAGAAAAGAAGACACAGGCCTCCAGGCCCAGGCTGCGGACCCTCATTTAGGCCACTGTGACAGCAATTTTGGGGAATGATCCAGTCTTCCCCTCTGCCTCAAGGTTACCAAAAAAATGCAGAAAAATCCTTTATAGTGTGCGGGTTTTCTTGCTGACCACGTCTAGGAAACAGAACAAATGGCTCACATGGGGTGGAGAGATTCTGAAACACCGCAGAGATCTTCTACCCACAGCCTCCTCCCCATCCATCACTTATGCTTCTGCTGGTTTTTTTTTATTTTTTTTGATACGAAGTCTCGCTCTGTCGCCCAGGCTGGAGCGCAGTGGCGCAATCTCGGCTCAGTGCAAGCTCCGCCTCCAGGGTTCACACCATTCTCCTGCCTCAGCCTCCCGAGTACCTGGGACTACAGGCGCCCGCCACCATGCCCGGCTTTTTTTTTTTTTTTGTAGTTTTAGTAGAGACATTGTTTCACTGTGTTAGCCAGGATAGTCTTGATCTCCTGACCTTGTGATCCACCTGCCTCGGCCTCCCAAAGTGCTGGGATTACAGGCTTGAGCCACCGTGCCCGGCCCGCTTCTGTTCTTAGATGACTCTCAGAGGTCTGAGTTTCAGAGGTTGCAACATGTCAGAGCTAAGCTGCCTAAATTATAGCTCAGAAGAGCTCTGTTTGCTCAGGCTGTCGAGTCTGGAGGACACTTCAACCTGCCTGGCAGGTAGTAGGTTCTCAACAAACACTTGGTGAGTGAGTAAGTGGGTGGGTGGGTGGGTGGGTAGATGCATCCTCTGTTCAGCTTGTTCTAAGTCCTCTCTTGTTTGCAGTTCTAAGGTGAGAGGGCTTTGGCTATAGTTTTTGGAAGCTCTGCTTCTTGCAGCACACCAGTTCCCACCCCAGTTGCCCAATAGGATCCCCAGAGCAGCTTCAAAACAAGCTGCTGCTCAAAATTCTTGTTTAAATTGGTCTGGAGGAGGTGGACAGACATCAGTTTTTTTTTTGTTTTTTTTTTTTTTGTTTTTGTTTTGTTTTTTTAAGAGACGGGATTTTGCTCTGCTGCCCAGGCTAGAGTGCAGTGGTGCAATCATAGCTCACTGCAGCCTCAGACTCCTGGCCACAAGCCATCCTCCTGCCTCAGCCTCCCAACTAGCAGAGTCTCGAGACACCATGCCCAGATAATTTTTGTTTCTATTTTTTGTGGAAATAGGATCTCACTTTGTTGACCAGGCTGGTATCAAACTCCTGGGCTCAAGCAATCCTCCTGTCTTGGCCTCCCAAAGTGCTGGGATTACAGGTGCAGGCCACTGTGCCCAACTAACGTCAGTATTTTTAAGCACCCCCACAAGGGAACCTCCTGGGCAGCAAGGACTGAGGTTCATTGCTTGTGGCTGCACTCTCAGCTCCTGTCCCTGTTGGAGGGGCAATTACAGGTCAGTTCCACTTGCAGACCCAAAATGACTGGCAGGTTCAACATAGATAATGAAGCCCTTTCTGGCCCAGGGCATCAGCTTCTTGTGACTTCAGTAACTCACATAGGCATCAAGCAGCCCCTCTCTCCTCCCTTTGCTGGTATTTTGAGAACCCTAGTTTTATAATATAAAGTTAATTCACTTATTCAAACATAGTAGTAGTTGTCACGTATGCCAAAGAATGAGGAGGGTTAATTCTTTAATACTTTTACTTAAGAGAAGAGGGAGAAGAAAGTATTACGAAGGAGTCTGTAGTCCTGAAATATCTGCAGGATGAGCACACATCCCAGCAAGCCCAGACCTTCCTCTCCAGAGAATGGTTCGGGAGTGTCTTCAGAGATAACGGTAGTATTGCCACAGCCCCGTGAGCAGCTTCTTTGCAGCTCTAATCTCAACTGTAATTGATTAATTTTTTGTGCACAGCTGGGTGTCTGGTAAGGAAGAAGTTTAATTTTGTTTTCTGCAAGAAAGACAGTTGCTATGCAGGTCTGGAAGAGCTGCAAGTTCAGAGGACAAGTTTACAGAAGGAGAACAAGATGGAAAGTTGTAGACTCTCAGAGCAAACTGACTTAGTTCATGGTATGGGCAGGCAATGCAAATCCCTAGGTGAGGTCACCCTGAGGGTGGAAGGAGGCAGGAGGAAGGACCAGGAGTCGGGTCACGGAAAGAGAATGACAACTGTGAGCTTGTGGACACTGGGGGGGCTTCTGACCTTGTCATCCTGGGGGCAGACTTGGACCTCAATCTAAAGATCTGTATGTCTTATTCTGGTGTGATGTGCCTTGTGCAAAATTGCCCTCCTCCTTACAGGCAGTAGAGCAGGGTAGCTAAAAGGGAGGGATCTGGTTCAAATCCTGGTCTATTGCCTGTTAGCTGTGACCCAGGAGGGTTTCTTAACCTCTCTAAGCCTCAGTTTTTTCATCTGTAAAATGGAGATAATCCTAATACCCTAATACCTCTTTGAGATTTGTTTGTTTGTTTTGTTTTGTTTTGTTTTGACAGGGTCTTACTCTGTAGCCCAGGCTGGAGTGCAGTGGCACAACATAGCTCACTGCAACCTCCATCTCCCAGGCGTAAGCAATCCTGCCACCTCAGCCTCCAGAGTAGTTGGGACTATAGGTGCGCACCACCACACTCAGCTAATTTTTTAAATTTTTAGTGGCGATGAGGTCTCACTATGTTGCCCAGGCTGGTCTCAAACTCCTGGGCTCAAGTTATCCTCCTTCCTCAGCCTCCCAAATTGCTTGGATTACAGACATGAGCCACCACGCCTGGCCTTAAAGTTGCTTCAAGGATTACATGAGTTAATGTATAAAACATACTCAGAATAATACTTAGTCCATAAATTGCAAAATCGCTCAATAACGATTGAATGTCAGTTGTTTTTATTATTAACACATTGAAGAGTAACAACAACCTAGGTAGAAATTGCACCGTCTCTAGAGACTGAGATCTAGCTGCCATCAGCACCAGGAGTAGCAAGTTGAGAATGTATTTGGGGTTTCCCTGTCCCAGTAGGTACACATGGGACGTCCTTGGTAGAATGAAACCCCATTCTGAAGCTAGCATCTCCGTATTAGTTTTGACATACCATAGCTCCAGGAAGCACATCTGGGTTCCAGTTCAGGCTACAAGTCTGGAGAAAGCTGGACTGACCACTTAGAGCCCAGAGTGACCTGGAGACTTAGGAAGAGACCCAAGGTGGGAGAGATTGGACTTCTTGCTCAACTGGCAGGTGGAGGTCTGGGACTTGGTCTCTGAGGGACACTCCTGAAAATTCCTTTAAAAGCACAGACTGCAGTTGTAGGCAGTCCTCCCCAACATGCATGTGAGGGCAGTTACCATGCCTACCTAACACCACTGTATCCTCAGTACTTGACATCTAGTGGGTACTCACTATCTATCATTAGGAGGAATGAATGAATGAAGTGCAATATCATTCTCAAAGTCCTTTTACACCTACTATCACATCTAATTCTCATAGTAGCTCTATGAAATAGGCAGGCCAAAAATCCTTTTTCTAATTTTGCTAGACAAACTGTCACAAGATTCTTATGGCAGGCAAGGTTCCAGATTTCATTCCCCTATAACCCTGTTCTTTCTACAACATGTTTCTTCTAAAATATCCTATTTGTACTGGATACAGTGGCTCTTGCCTGTAATCCCAGCACTTTGGAAGACATAGGTGGGAGGATTGCTTGAGGCCAGGAGTTCGAGACCAGCCTAAGCAACATAGTGAGAACCTGAATTATCTTTTGTTTGTTCCTGTCGGGAGTTAAGGGCAATATGGTTTCATCATCATCACCCACCTAGACTCTGTGGAGTATGTAAGTCACTTGACCTCCTTGCCAAGCATCCCCTGGCTATAAAGACAATTATCTCCTCCACTGCACTGGAACCTGGACCTTCTGCCCATCAGAACAACAGATTTCTCCCTCAGCCCGTGGGCAGCATTAATGAACAGCGGCTGGGGACCCTGAGGCCTTGGCACAGGCGACTCCGCTGCCAGCAGGAATGGTGTTGTGTCCTTTTGTGTTGACTGATTTGGGGATTTCTCATTCCCAAGCCAAGGGGAAACTGTCCTCACTGCCTGGAGGGGAGACGTTCTGGTGCCTTCTTCCAGCATCCTCTCTAAGCTAAGAGTTTGCAGATAAGCAAAAGGAAGCAATTTTGCTGCTATGTAGATTTTCCTTCCTGCGCCTGCACCTATGATCAGGTGCACAACGCCAGGTTTGTGGGAAGAATACATCATTTCAGAAGCAGCAGATTTTCTCAGAAGGGAGATAAGGTGAGAGCAATTCCCTACGAAAACACTTTCTTGCAGCCAAGGAAGTGGCTGAAGGAAGAGGATGAATGGAGACAAAAAGCAAGGGGATTGGAATGATAAACAGTTCATACGTGGGTCTAGAAGATTCAAGGTTTATTTTTTTTCACCCATAATATTTCCAATATGAATCCCGAAACCAGATGCAGGGTCTTGGAGGAAGAGAGGATTTCCCCTTGCCAGGTGTCCCTTGGCTCTTTCGAGAACATCTGCTGACTGATGCTCGGCAGATAGATTTGCCTCTCTGGTCCTCAGCTTGAGAAAGCTGAAACTGAAATGGAACTGGATCAGAAGAACAATCAAATCTCAGTTTCAAGCTATTTAACTGTTAATTGTGGAAGGCATCCCAAGAATCTTCTAGTGTAGGTTTTGAAGTGTGCAAGTGATGTGCTTTTGAGTTTTATAAATGAGGGCAGGTTCTATTGTCACTCAATTATATTCTGACATACTTTCTTAGATGAGAAGGGGAAAAGAGAAGAACCTTACTGTTATCCATTTCTCAGATGAGAGAACTGAGGGCCCTGAGAGCTCGAAGGAGTTTCTTCAAGGATTTACAGCCACCAGGTGTGGAGAGGCAAGATTCAAAGGTAGGCAGTGTGGCTCCCAAGTCCATGCTCTTCACTGGCTGCCAAGTAGAGGGACAAGGCTAAAGAGAACTAGAGGATGAACATCAGAGTTGGAGGACCGTTGAGGTCATCTAGTCCCATCCTCTCCTTCTGGAAAGAAGAAAACAGTGCCACTCCCCAGCAAAGGGCATGATTTATTTCAGGGTGGGGAGTAAGTTAGGTGTAGAGCTGAGACTAGAGCTAAGCTTCTGGCTCTTCCAACAGATAAGATTTCAAACAATTTCCTAACAGCTTTAGGACCTTGAAATTCAAGGGACAATAACTTATTGGCTTAGATGGGAGCTCACGTCCTCAGTGGCTCAGATCTGAATGACCATGTCTACACAAACTTTCATCCAGATATTCCCAAGAGTCAGGTGTCTGTGACAGAATGGACTCAAGTGATTGGATAAATGTCTTCTCATTTTCTCTCTGCTGCCTTTCCAATCTCATCAAATTCCTTCCTTTGGTTTTCTTTCCAACACACTGGTGTTCACATCCTCTCTGGTTCTTTCCTGTTCCCCATTCTGTCTGGGGGAGTTTAGGCTCTTTTCCCTAATCCATGTCATTTTTCAGAATAATTTTTTGGTTCATTCCGGCTTTGATTTTACCCAAATTTCTTAGGACTGACTCAAAGGAAAAAGCATTTTGTTAAAATAGCTGCGTTGCTTTTAAACAATTTGTCCTCCTACTCACTTTTTCTTTTTGGAAGACAGAAACTGAATATAGATTTGTGGGAGAGAGATAAAGAGGGAACCGGAGAAGAGGAGTAGAGAGGAAGAAGGGGAGAGGGAGAGAGTCTGGGTAGAGGGGATGGGAGAGAGAGGAGGAGAAAGAGAAGAGAAGAGGAAGGCAGGACTGGAAGGAATTCGAGCTCCAGGGATGATGATACAAGGAAACTAGCATGGACCTTTTTCCAATTCCGGCCATCTACAAGCAATGATCGAAGACTAGGCTGTCTTTATGTCAAAAAGGAATCAGTGTCCAGCACCCTGCTGATCTAATGTTCTTCAATATGTAATTTCACTTAACAAAGGGAAGGAAGGTCCTTCTCCGGGTTCCTAAAGAGGCCTTTGGGGAAGCCAGTGGCCTGAACCCAGAAGGAACAGGCAGACTGCAC
Organism: Theropithecus gelada; assembly: GCF_003255815.1. Lineage (NCBI taxonomy): Eukaryota > Metazoa > Chordata > Mammalia > Primates > Cercopithecidae > Theropithecus > Theropithecus gelada. Next base: position 60,024,565 of record NC_037688.1, read on the forward strand.
TCAACACAGGGATTCCTACTGACTCTGTTTCTCCATTCATGACTCCCCCTGAGGAACGATTGAAAAATCGAGCTGTTTGGCACAGTGGGACAGTACATGCATATTCAAATCCCTCCCTTCCAGCGCTAAACTTAGCTGCCACCTTGCTCATCCTGAATGCCTTCCTCCTCCGCCTGCCCGGTTATCCGCTCCACCTGTGCCCAGAAGCCAGTCTCATCTGTTACCCTAACGTCCTTACCTCGTCAATAACCACCCCTCACTTACCTCAGTCTCTGTCTCTCCCCACTGGCTCATCCTAATACAAACTTGCTCCACTCTGCCTTCCTTCAAACTTCCATCCTCCTTAACCCTTTCCTTCACCCCCATACTCTCTTCAGTTTCTCATCTTCCATTCATACCTTGACATTAATAGCTAACACTTAGATTGGCTTTCCTGTATGCCCCTGTAGGATGCATCTCATGTGTACTAATTCACTTAATCCTCATCCCAGCCATACACAGATGGTGCCATTATTTTCTCTCTCCTCTTTCTTTAACAGATGAGGAAACTGAGGCACGAGGAGTTAAGTAACTTGTCCTACATCACACAGCCAGTAAATGGGGGAAGCAGGTCTTGAACCCAGGACTGCCTGACTCACTATACCATGCTTCTAACCATTTGGCTATAATAACTCAACCCATAATAACTGCCTTCCACCAACAAAATTTTTCTAAGAAGAACCCTGAAGTGGCCTTTCATTCAGCCCCAGGTCCTTATATGCCCCCCGCCCCGCTGTCTTCTTGCTCTCAATAATATTGTTTCCACCCCTGTCTTGATGTTTTTAAACCTATGTGGTTCATATTCAATTGGCAGGATAAAATCGCTCCACTTGAAAGTTTGTTGGACCGCACAGTCTTTAAGTGCATTTTCATACGGTAGTTGCCAGAAGTATTGTTGAGAAGAGCAATATCCAGTGAGGGTTGTGGGATGTGCAGGTCCCTGCTCTTCCAGGCATTCTGAGTGTCCCTCTGGATCAAGCTAGACCAGCAGTGATGACTCACAGTGTTGTAATCAACAACAACGAACAACAACAACATGGCCATTGAGGGCTAACTACGTGCCAAAACTAAGCTAAATGCTTTGTCAGCCATAACCTTATTTGATTTCCATAAGAACCCTATAAGGGAGGTACTATTATTTTGCCCATTACAGCAGAAGAATGTGCATCCCAGGAGAGTGAAGTGGCATGCCCAAGGTCACCTGGCTAGTAAGTGGCAGAGCTAGGATGCAACCCATCCTTCTTTCATGCTCCCAAAAACAGTGCATTATTGCTTTGGGGAGTTTGCCATCTGTCTTCATTGGAGACACCATATTTTATTATGTGACACATCATCCTCTTAGGAAGGAAGCCATCCCTATCTGATCTTGGTATCAAGGAAAGTTGTATCTACATGTTCTAAATTTTATTTTATCTAGTATTTATCAAACACTTGCTAAGTAGGTAGGCTGTGATAAACACTTTACGAATATTATTTCACTTTACTCTAAAAAGCAACCCATAGGCTGGGTGTAGTGGCTCACACTTGTAATCCCAGCACTTGGGGAGGCCAAGGTACGTGCAACACTTGAGCCTAGGACTTTAAGACCAGTCTGGGGAACATAGCAAGACCCCATCTCTATCTAAATAAATAAATAAATAAATAAATAAATAAATAACCCATGACTACAATTTTATCCCCATTAGAGGTGAAGACACTCAAACTCTGAGACATTAAGTTATTTCTCCAGGGACACATCTTGGAGCCTGCTTGCCAGCTCAGGTCAGCCTGACTGCAAGTCCGCTTAGCCACCAACTTTTCCAGTGTTCTAAGCACTGCAAATATGCAATTGAACACGCTTCTCTTCGTGAAGGGGCTACAAGGAAGTTCAGTTTACGGTCAACCTTATGAACTACCCTTATCAGGGATGTAGTTCTTTATGATATGCATGTTCAGCATCATGCTTGGCTCTGCTCTGTTCCCATGTTTTCTTTCTTAGTCCAATTTAGAAATTATCCTATTTTGTCTTATTTTGTATAACTAGACTCCCTCTCCAATTCTTTCTGGAACTAGGTGGATATAAACAAATAAACAAACAAATAAATAAAAGATGGGTATAAATCCACAAATATATGAAATGTTTATTGATTCAAAATGTTAATTACTAATGTTGACTTTGCGTGTTACAGTAGAGTTTCTGACATATAGTAGGTCTTCTCTGTCTATGATGATCTTCGTCTTAACCTTATGCCTGCCCTGCTAGGGCCCAAGCCTCTATAATACTCCAGGACTGGGCTTCCCACTGTTCTTAGCCACTGCCCCAAATCTTTCTTCCAAGCTGAGCTTTCTCTGCTAATAAGTAACAGCCAACATAACTGAATGTTTTTCATATTCTTAATACTGTTCCAGGGCCTTTTATAAGAATGAATTCACTTGATCTTCACAGCAATCCTATCAGGTAGTGATTATCCCCATTTTACAAATGAGGAAACTGAGGCACACAGGAATTAAGTGAATAAAGTCCTATAGGTAGTGGATCTGCAAATCCAGGCAGTCTGGTGCCACAGACTGTGCTGTGCTACCCACAGCTAGGAGGGCAAATGGGGTACCTTCATGGACTACCCCGGAGCATCTCTCAGAGTGAACTCCGTAGGGAGCTAGAATGGGGATGGAAACCCAGTCATGAAGGGCTCTCTGCAAGTGGGTGGCCACCCATTGTGTTGATGGCTCAGACCCACAAGCTCATCAAAACCCGCTGAAATGCAAGGCTCCTACTCCTGTCAAATTGAACCTGCTTTGCAGATTTCAGTTTCAATCCTGCCAACTTGAAAGTTTTAGCATTTCAGCTGTTTCAGAATTATAAAAGCCTACAAAATGCTAAGGTGCTTTTTTTAGAGTTTAAAAAAATGTGTCTTTTCCCCACCATCACATAACAATCTGAAGGGATTTTTTCTTTTTCTTTTTTCTTTTTTTTTTTTTTTGCAGATTCTTGCCAAATGTGTATTTTTAAAGATTGCATTTGGCCAAAGACCAGAAGTGGAAAATCTGAGAGGAACGTTGAGGAAGTTCTAAGGCAAATTCATCAAGGAGGAGAGGGGAAGCTCTTTCCTTTCTGCAGAGCCCTGGGTCAGTTGGGAGGGATGCTGTTTACTTCTGCTTTCTCACTACCTTTGTAGAAACACAGCTTCCTTAAGATGCTGATACTTCAATTGGTGGCCCAGAGGACATTTGAGCTGCATCCCTGGTCAGGAAAGACCACCATCACTGCATGCAAGGCTTCCGGTTGGGTAACTGTCCTCAGAAGCCAGATGGCCCCATGATGGAAAAAGTCACCATACCCTTCGGGTCAGACAAGAGATCAATTCTCACTAATTAAGTGTCTGGTGTGTGTGTGTGTGTGTGTGTGTGTGTATTTATGTGTCACAGACTCTCTCCTAGTGTGAATCAGCTCAATCATCATTTTGCAGTGTTTCAGCTTCAGATTGCAAACATCCACCAACAAATGGGAGCCTTGCTTTCTAACGAGCTGGGGATGTGTGGAAAATAGAATCACTCACACTAGTAGTGAGCCGCAGATGTTCCATGGAGACAGCAGGCTGTGCCAAGCACAGACAGTATGTGTGGCCATGAGACAGGATGCAGAATCTTGCCATGAAACTATTGCCCACAGAGCCCAGAAGATGAAGGGGAAAAAACAGTAGATATAAAATCTGTTTTCTTTTTCCAATGGCCTGGCCTTCTGTACAGTTGCATGACACCACATTTAGAAGTGGGCCAGGAAGCTGAATGTTTGAATTTGAATAACTGCCACCAAGGCCTTCACTTCCAAAGCAAGGATGAGAGATACTCCTAAGGAAGGAGAAAAATCTGGGTTCAATTCCCAGGTCTAATACTTACTAACTGATTGCCCTTGTAACCTTTTGGGACCTCAGGTCTCTCATCTATAAAAGGGACTTACTTATTGGGTTGTGGTTGGGATGAAATGAGAGAGTGCGAGTGAAGCTGTTCGCATAGTGCCACTCATAGAAGATGTTCAGTAAACAGTAAGCTATCATCATCATCATCATCACCATCATCATCATCATCACCATCGCCATCACCATCATTTCTAGCTCTGCAACCCTAGCAAAGTTATCCTGATGCTGCCAAGTTTCATTTTTCACTTCTATACAATGGGAATAATTATACCTATTTCAAAGAGTTGAGTTAATGTTTATTAAATTCCAGAATACCGCCTAAAACACGGTAGGTCCTCAATAAAAGTGAATTCATTTTCTTTCTTCCCTTTTCAGGTCTCAACCTTCCTTACTTACTTTGTTTATTTAATTATGTTTTGAAAAGATTCAGGTTCACTATGTTGCTCAGGCTGGTCTCAAACTCCTAGTCTCAAGTAATTCTCTCGCCTCAGCCTCTCAAAGTACTGGGATTGCAGGCAAAAGCCCACTGTACCTGGCCTCAATTACTTTAAAACACTATTGAATTTAATTATTGAGAATCAACCTTTGCTTAGTGTTACAGAGGTTCCCTCAGGACATGTAAGGCAAGAGGCATAGATATGGACCTGTCCCCAAGGAGATGATGATGCATTCTCAGGTAAGACAAGACACTGGGTAGGATGGTTCTGTTGCCAGGGAGACCATGAGGCTTGGAGAGTCTCAGGAAAATTGCTCAGGGTTTAACAAGTTGGTTTCCTACCCAGGTCATTCTGACTCCAGAGTCTACACGTTTTCTTTCTTTCTTTTATTTTTTTTTTTGTTTTTGAGAGTCTCGCTTTGTTTCCCCGGCTGCAGTGCAGTGGCTTGATCTCGGCTCAGTGCAACCTCTGCCTCTTGGGTTCAAGTGATTCTCATGCCTCAGCCTCCTGAGTAGCTGGGACTACAGGTGAGCGCCACCACGCCCGTCTAATATTTGTATTTTTAGTAGAGATGGGATTTCACTATGCTGCCCAGGCTGGTCTTGAATTCCTGGCCTCAAATGATCCACCCACCTCGGCCTCCCAAAGTGCTCGGATTACAAGTGTGAGTCACCAGGCATGGCCCAGAGTCTACACTTTTAATCATGCGTATCTGTTGCCTATCACCAGAGAATGGGGAAAGGCCAAACCAAGGGTTCCCAGTGTCTCTTAATTGCTTCAGTTTGTTTTGAGAAAGCAAAAGAAAGAGAGTGGGAGAGAGAAAAGAGAGAAGAAAGCTAGCTTCTGAGTTGTTTGCAGAAGCAAGCATGCATGCCATGCATAGTGTTCTGGGGTGCCCATGTGCTCACTCAGTTATCTCTGAATAGGGAGGGTACTTCCTAGAGGTCAGCCTGGCTGCAAGGACCTTGCACAGGAGCCTTCCTCCTTCATGGCAGGAGGCACGGTGTGGCCCTACCTGGGGCTCTAATGAAAGTCTCAGTGACAGTATCCTTGGGGGGAAATCCCACACAGTCGTTAAGAGCGTAGGTCTTGGAGGCAGGCAGAACTGGAATCAAATCCCAGCTATACCACCTGCTAGTTGTGTCATGTTGAGCAAGTGACAAACGTTCTAGGCCTCAGTTTCCACTTTTGTAAAATGAGGATGATAATAGCATCTAGTCATGAGGGTAAGATGGAAGACATGTACCTAAGGTACTAGTATATTACCTGGGTGGGACTCGATAAATGGCTTTGCTGCTGTTTTTAGCATTCTCAGAGCAGTGTCCTCTGGGGGCCAGCATGGCGATGGCAACAGAGGACCGTACTAGGAATGACTGAAATTTGGGGCTGCTATTTGTGCTTCCAATCCATTCTAGGGGTTCTCCTTTCAAAGCAAAATCTTTGAATTTATATATTATATATATAAATATATATATATCCTTCATTTAATAATCAAGACGTTTGTCTGATAATCACTCCCCTTGCTACAATCCTTTAGGATAATAACCTGTCAATATCTATTAAGATTATAACCCCATAACCTTATTGATCCAGCAATATTGCTTTTGGTAGTCTAGCCAGAAAAATAAAAGCATTAGTGTATAAGGACATATGTTGTCATGGAACATGTGACAAGAATGACAATGACAGCAATAAAAATTGGAAACAAGATGAATGCCCATGAACAAAGGCATGTTGAATAAACTGAAGTAATTCTATTCTATGGAACATTATGTAGCTATTGAAAAAATCAAGTTAGGTATTGCTTGAGCTCAGGAGTTCAAGACCAGCCTGGGCAACATGGGGAGACCCCATCGTTACCAAAACTACAAAAAAATACAGGGCATGGTGGCATGTGCCTGTGGTCCCAGCTACCTGGGAAGGTGAGGTGAGAGGATTGCTTAAGCCTGGTGGGTGCAGGTGGCAGTGAGCTGAGATCGCACCACTGCTCTCCAGCCTGGGTGACAAAATGAGACCCTGTCTCAAAAAAAAAAAAAAAAAAAAAAAAATTCAGTACCTATAGAACCAGAAGGGTAACCATGGTGTATTGAAAAGCAAGTGGCAGGCTAATATCGACAGTGTAATTTAATTATATATATATATATATATATATATATACACGTATATATATATACACACACACAAAATTATATATCTAATTGAGGATAATATGTGTATATATACATATATATACACACACATATGCATATATATATACACATGTATATACACATATATATACACATATTATCCTCAATTTGATATATAATTATTTATTTTACACTTCGAAAAACTTTTATTACTACTATTATTTTTAGAGACAGGGTCTCACCATGTTACCCAGGCTAGACTTGAACTCCTCCTGCCTCAGCTTCTTAAATAGCTGGGACTAAAGCTGTGTACCATTGTGTCTGGCTCTGATTCAATTTAAACAAAAGCAAATGATGCCTCTTCTCCTGGGCATGTATGTGTGTATGTTTTGAGGATAGAAGAGGAAGCACATTTAGCAGTTAATGATAGTTACTTTGGAAGGGCATGAGTTGGGGCAGGGTGAGAATAGAGTAGGGGGTATTATTACTTATTTTTCTATTTTTGAATCGTTTCACTAGATGCAGTAAACAGGTTACTCTTATAGTCTTTGAAGAGGGACCTTAAACAATCTGTGTTTGTAATTATTTAGAAAATGGTTTTGGTAATCTTGTGATATTGGAGACCACATAACTAAGAAAGGACTTTCCTCATACTCAAAGTCCCTGAGGGGAGGGGCCACATCTTTTTGGCTTTGCATGTCCAAGACCTGCACAATGCCCTTCCCAGAGTAAGTCCTGATGAGTGTGAATCACAGGAGTGAACAACGTTTACTCAGCTTGTGTTAGGGAATGTGGTTTTCCATTGAGCTCAGTGAACCTGAGGTGAGGTCACACTCTGATGTCTCTTCTGATAGTGATGATGTTCAGCTAATTCTTTTTTTTTTTCCTTTTTTTTTTTTTTTTTTGATGGGAATCCCACAAAACCAAGTTGTAATTCCTGTGTTTGTAAGGGAAGACCACTAGATGTTTGGCTAATTCTTTACCACACTGCTATGTCCTTCAACCTTTCCCCTTCAATGATTTTATCAATGACTTGCTGAGAACTGAAATGGCAAGCTAGTTAATCACATTGGCAGATGACACTTATCTGCAAGGTCTAGTGACTTTGCTAGATAGTAGTTAGGATTCCAGAAGGACCTCTTCACATTAAAGCATGCCAACCTCAACAAGATGAGATTTTTAAATCTAGGTTAAAAAAATCCCAAGAGCAAAAACGTATTGCTCATAATGGCATTTCGTTGGCTGCCTTCAAACGGCTCTTCCAAGATTCTTAAAAAATGCGTTAAGAAACCCATGAAAGAGATGAAAATTCAAAGCCTAAAAGTTAAAGACTGAAAGACAACTTAATGGCACCATCTTGGAAGAAATGACACCAATTATAAATGCAGTTGGAGACAAGTTGAGAAAATAGAGAAGAAAAAAGACAGATTTGGAATACAACGAATTATAAGCAATCACACTATTTAACCCTAGTCTAAAACATTTTTACATTTCTGTGAACAAAAATGACTCTAGAAAAAGGCAAATAGATGTGAGAGAAATAGGCAAGAAATAGGCAAATAAGATGTGAGAGAAATTGTCAAAGAACTACTTTCAAAAAGGCCCCAGGCCCAGAGGGTTTTATATGAAAATTCCCATGCTATTTAGTCTACGTCAGAGCATAGAAAACCATTTCAGCAAGTTACCACAACTCAAATTTCAAACCTTAACAAAAATAATACACAAAAGGCAAACCACAAGAAAATTTCATTGACAAGTATATAGAAAAATCCTAAATTGTATGTTAGCAAATCCACTTCAGCATTATACAATCAAAAACAAAATTGCCCCAAAAGAATTATTACAAGAGGGAAAGGTAGAAAGGCTAATACGAAAGCCATTAACATAACTTATCCTGTTAATAATCCAAAGAGGATAAAACTTATAATCTCAATAATTATCAAAAAATGTAAATCTCCATACCTGACGGGAATTCTTAGTTAAGCAGACATTGACAGAAGTCTTGATAGTACGATAAAGATAAACCTATCTAAACCGACAACAAATACCATGCTTCTTGGCGAAAACCTGGAGGAGTTATTCACTTAAGTGTAGACAGGAACCACCCTAGGAGTTTGCTAAAATGCAGATGACCAGGTCTGTATAAATTCTGGGATGTATACCCAGATCTGTGATCACACTTTGAGAAACACTGTTCATGAGATATCCATTACAGCTAAAAGCAAGGTGGTCTTTGACCACTACCATTATTTAACATTATTCTCTAAACTTCAGTCAAAGAAAAAAAAAGTGGAGGCAAAAATATTCCGCCTGTTATTTGCAGATGTTATGATTGTTTTACCTGGAAAAGCAAATGAAATGAACTATGTAAGAAAGTTTCAGCAGCTTATAAATAACTATAGATCTATAATAGCTTTCTCACCTACCAGTCATACCAGGCTCTCAGAAAATATCCTGGAAAACACCACCCATTAATGTGAGTAACCAAAAAACATTAAACACTACCTAGAAATAATGTACACATCGATGCATAGGCTTGAATGATGAAAATGTTAAGATTTCTCTAAACAACCTAAAAGAAGATTTTAATAAATGGGAGATATATTACGTTGTTAAATGTGAAGTCTCAATATCCTAAAGATGTCGATCATCCCCAAATAAGCCTGTTAATTACATTTTTAAATTAATATCTCAATATCCTACAACGAGACAGAATAGTCAGAATATTTGCTAGCAAAACCAAATGATAAGAACTCAGATGTTTGGTAAAGAAGAATAGTAGAGAAGAAGGTGCTCTTCTAGTATTAAGAGCCCTTTGGGAGGCCAAAGCGAGCAGATCACAAGGTTAGGAGATCAACACCATCTCGGCTAACACGGTGAAACCTCGTCTCTATTAAAAATACAAAAAATTAGCCAGGAGTGGCGGTGCGTGCCTGTAGTCCCAGCTATTCGGAAGGCAAAGGCAGGAGAATTGCTTGAACCCAGGAGGTGGAGGTTGCAGGGAGCTGAGATCAGGCCACTGCACTCCCAGCGTGGGCGACAGAGTGAGACTCCGTTTAAAAAAAAAAAAAAATCTTGTGAAGCTACATGAATTCAAAAGAGAATGTGGTAGTATCTCAGAAATAGAAATTAGAAATATAGATTAAAAGAAAGAATAGAAGGGTCAGAAATAGATCTGTTCATATGTACATAAATAAATATGTAACACACATACATACGTGTGTGTGTGAGTTTAATAAAAGGTAAATTCAATGTGGATAAATTGTTTCATAAACAACTTAATTTACAGTTTACATTTTTGAGAGCAACTTGGTGTCCGCGTTCTTGGGACTGTCATGTCCACCTGTAACAATCACAGAAGGAAAGTTAATGAGGCTGGGCGCGGTGGCTCATGCCTGTAATCCCAGCACTTTGGGAGGCTGAGGCGGGCAGATCGTGAGGTCAAGAGATTGAGATTATCCTGGCCAACATGGTGAAACCCCATTTCTACTAAATATACAAAAATTATCTGAGTGTAAGATTGCATCTCAAAAAAAAAAAAGAAGAAGAAGAAGAAGAAGAAACAATGAAGAAGCTGCACAAGCGAATAAGTGTGGGTGGAGGATTAGCCCGCAATAAGCCCAGGGTGACTCTTCGGGCTGTGTGGCCTCCTAAACGTTCACTAAGCGCTCAGGCTATATTACTGCAGGATCAGAAAAGGCGGGCATAGGAGTCTAGTCCCTGTTCCACTGTTTAATTCATGTTTGACCTACAGCGAATCACTCAACCTGAACTTCGATTTCCTCACGGGAAAGTGGAGATCATGCTTCCTGGTCCGGTCTCCTTTAAAGCTGTTGTGAGGAAAAATAAAGTCATGTTCGAAAGCCTGCTGTCACTGAAAACTGCTGAGTTACAGTGGACACCTGGTAACCCTACCCTAACTTAGGATGGTGTCCTAGAGTAGTAGTGTAGAGCCTACACTCTGGTGAAAGCCTGCCTGAATTTGCATAGTGGCTCCATTGTTTACCATCTGTGGGTCTTTGGAAAGGTGACAGTCACCTCTGTCTACACCTTGGTTTTGTTGTTTACTGGCTATGGGTCCTGAGCAAGTTAGTTAATCTCGTTATAGTTTCGTTTTCCTCATCATTAAAAGAGTGAGGACAATAGCACCTATCTCAACATGTTGTCGTGAGAAGCACATGAAAAAACCATTCACGCTGGTTAGAACATGTAGCAACTGATCAAAAATGGTTGCCATTTATTATCATAATTATCTTTGGGGATCTATGCCCCTCCCACTCCAAGATTGAATCACATGACTGGGACCTAAGCCAATCAGCCTTTGTCTGCAGTGATTGGTTCAATAACAGACATGTGACCTAATTGAAGCCAATAAAATGCACTGAGACCTTTGCCTGCTGGGAAAGAAACTCATGCTGTTGTGCTGGGTTCAAGAATATAGCCCTCCTGTTCACAGTGGCTCGTGCCTGTAATATTAGCACTTTGGAAGGCTGAGGTAGGGGGCAGATCACTTGAGCTCAAGAGTTGGACAGCAGCCTGGGCAACATAGCAAGACCCCTGTCTCTACCAAAAAAAAAGAAAGTAAAAAAAATTAGCTGGGTATGGTGGTGCCTGTCTGTAGTTCCCTGGCTACTCCAGAGGCTGAGGCAGGAGGATCACTTGAGCTCAGGAGGTGGAGATTACAGCGAGCTGAGACTCTACTACTGCACTCCAGCCTGGGTGACAGAGTGAGACCCTGTCTCAAACAAACAAACAAACAAACAACAAAACAGAATATAGCCCTGGGAGCTGCTGTTCCCCATCTTGAATCCCCGAGTATCCCATCCATTACTCTGAAATGGAGTCAACAGAGAAGCAGCAGAGGAAACAATGGTGAGAGATATAGTGTCCTTGTGAATTTGGTTCCTGCATATAGCCATACCTCTATTATTTCAGTATGTGAGCCTATAGGACTTTTTCTCTCTTTCTGTCTCCCCATTTTTAAGTCAATTAGAATTTAGTTTTCTGTCACTTCCAACTGAATGAATTCTAGGTTATACAACCATATTACTGTTCTGTTGTGACCTCAGACAAAATGTTCCCAAATTCTCCAGAACAAACTGCATCTGTTTTTGTTTGTTTGTTTTGTTTTTTTGACAGAGTCTTGCTCTGTCACCCGGGCCGGAGTGCAGTGGTGCAGTCTTGATCTCGGTTCACTACAACCTCCGCCTCCCAGGTTAAAGTGATTCTCATGCCTCAACCTCCCAAGTAGCTGGGATTATAGGCATGCACCACCATGCCCAGCTAATTTTTGTATTTTTAGTAGAGACAGAGTTTCACCATATTGGCCAGGCTGGTCTCAAACTCCTGACTTCAAGCGATCCACCCACCTCAGCCTCCCAAAGTGCTGGGATTATAGGCATGAGCCACTGTGCCCGGCGGGGTCTCGTCTTGTTATTAGAATAAGCTCAATACCTAGTACATTTTTCATCCCCAGTGTGTGGTCGCACAATTACGAATGATGATCCTTCATCTGAATGATGGGCATTTTAAGGACGAAAACAACATTGCCCTTTTCCAAATTATGGTTGAGAGCACAGGGCTAGAAACTAGTCAAGAGCTTCAAGCAGCAGCCCCAAGGCTGAAATGGTAATTAGCCAGAAACCAGCATTTCAAATTCTAAAGGTCACCATTTATGAAAGGATACTTTAATGTTCACTCAAAACCAGATGACAAGTCAGAAACGGAAGGAGAGGGGGTTGAAATGATGGTTACACGCAACTGGCTTTCCACGACCCAATAAACTCTATCTGTGCCTAATTAGACTGACAGTGACCTCCCGATGTTGCATTCAGACTTTTAACATCAGTTCATCTGTCACACAGAACCTTAGCTAATGGCCTTTCTCTGGTTGCCTCTGTTAGAGTTAGCAGTGGTTGGAATGTACATGTTTGACTATTTCCTGATCAAAAAAGTATAGATCCATATATATGGAAGTATTTAGACTAGATATCCCTCATGAGTTCTAGGGCAGTGCATTCAGTGGCCCTTGTAACACCCCCAGTTGAGTGTTACAAAGGAAGCTGCAAACTCAACACTTTTAAAATCAGACTCACCCTCTCCTCATCACTAAACTTTTCATCCTAAAGGGGATCACTGTCCATCCAAAGGTTAAAGGCAGAAACCCAGATGTCTCCTGAGCTCATTCTCTCTTACCTTTACATGCAACAATCAGGAAATTTAGTTGATTCCAGCTTTCAAGCATCTACCAAAGTGATGGCCAATGAGTCCATTATTACTGCCATCTCCCTCATATAGGATTCTATTATTGCTATGGGATTATTGCATTAATGTCTCTTAACCAGTCTGCAAATATTCCTCAGTTGGGAGAACTGGGTCACCCTTGTAATTCCAGCACTCTGGGAGGCCGAGGCAGGAGGATTGCTTGAGCCCAGGAGTTCAAGACTAGCCTAGGCAGCATAGTGAGATACTGTCTTTACAAAGTAGTAGTAATAATAATAATAATAATAATAATAATAATAAAATTAGCCAGGTGTGGTGGTGCACCTCTGTAGTCCCAGCTACTCAGGAGGCTGAGGTGGGAGGATCGCCTAAGCCCAGGAAGTCAAGGCTGCAGTAAGCCAAGATTGCATCACTGCACTCCAGCCAGTCAACAGAGTGAGACCCTGTCTCAAGAAAAATAAAAATAAAACTATTCCTTTTCTGTTCCCTAGTCCATGTCCCACACTTCCGCCAGAATGAGCCTCAAAAATGAAAACCTGATTACATCAGATCTTTAATTTTCTATTTTAATCTTTCTGTAGAATTTCTGTTTCCCCTAGAATAAAGTCTTACTTACCGTGCCTCCCAAAGATCTGCATGACATGGGCCCTGTCTACTTCTCCAGTCTTGCCATTCTCCCCACTCACCGCACCCCTGCTCCAGTCATTACTGTATCCAGACCTTGGTACTTGCTGTTCCCTTTTCCTGGAACACCAACCCATCCCTTCATCTCTCTAACTTTTGTTCATCTTTCAACTCTTAAGAGTTGTAATTTTCCTTTTGGAAGATTTTTCTCTATTCAAGAAGGCAGCTTGGTAGATAAGAAGGAAAGCCATGGAGTCATATCATTTGAGGTCAAATTCTGTCTCAGATAATAGCTCCATGTGTGACCTTGGGCCAGTTGCTTAACCTCTCTGTGCCTAAGGTTTTTAATCTGTAAAATGGAGATATTAAGGGTTGTTAAAAAAGGGTCAGATGTAATCATGTAAGTTATTTAGCATAGAAGCTGGCACATCAACTCTCAAACAGTGTTAGATATTATTTATTTATTATTATTATTTTCAGACAGAGTCTCCCTCTGTTGCCAGGCTGGAGTGCAGTGGTGCAATCTCGGCTCGCTGCAACCTTCACCTCCCAGGTTCAAGTGATTCTCCTGCCTCAGCCTCCCAAGTAGCTGGGACTACAGGCGTGCACCACCACACCCAGCTAATTTTTGTGTTTTCAATAGAGATGGGATTTCACCATGTTGGCCAGGTTGGTCTCAATCTCCTGACCTTGTGATCCGTCCGCCTCAGCCTCCCAAAGTGCTGGGATTACAGGTGTGAGGCACTGCGCCTGGCCCAGTGTTAGATATTATTATTATTTTACTTATTATGCATGCATGTTCCCCCAAGGCTCTGTCTTTGGTCCTATTTTCTTATTTTTTACAGCCTTATTGGAAGCTCTTATTCACATTCAAGATTCTGCCTCTTACCACTGATGATTTCCAAATGTGCATTTCCCAGACCATACCTCCTTCCATACTCCTAGAGTCTTCTCTCTCTAAAGTTATTGCAATAGCCCACTGGTTTACCTCCTGCTCCCTTCTTATGTCTTAAAAATCTGTTTCTACCTAGGACCTGACCACACTTTAAAGTCATCAGTTAGCTAGGTGCTGTGGCTCATGTCTGTAATCCCAGCACTTTGGGAGTCCAAGGCAGGAGGATCACTTGAGCCAAGGAGTTGAAGACCAGCCTGGGCAACATAGTAAGATCCCCATCTCTATTTTATAAAAAGTAAGCAACAGCCATACATACAACAAAAATACCATACGTACATCAGTTTAGATCCTGTTGCTCCTCTGCTTAAAACTCTTCCACGGTTTCCCTTTTATTTATTTATTTAGTTGGAGTCTTGCTCTTCACCCAGACTGGAGTGCAGTGGTGCAATCTCGGCTCACTGTAACCTCTGCCTCCTGGGTTCAAGCGATTCTCCTGCCTCAGCCTCCTGAGTAGAGTAGCTGGGACTACAGGCTTGCGCCACCATGCCTGGCCAATTTTTGTATTTTTGGTAGAGACGGGGTTTCACCATTTTGGCCAGGCTGGTCTCAAACTCCTGACCTCAAGTGATCTGCCCACCTTGGCCTCCCAAAGTGCTGGGATCACAGGCGTGAGCCACCGCACTCAGCCCCCTTTACCTTTTGATCAGGAATTCTCAGCCTTGGTACTCTTGACATTCGGGACTGGGTAATTCTGCGTTGTAGGGGCTGTCCTCTGCATTGCAAGGTATTTAGCAGCATTCCCGATATCACCTGCTAGATCTGGTTGTGCTTCCCTGATCTCCTAACCAAAAATGTCTCAGACATCACCAAATGTTCCTGTCAAGAACTACTGCCTTAGTCTAAGCTCCAGATGCCTAATGATAATCTTCAAGGTCATTCCTAGGTCACTTGCTGGTCCTGCTAGGCTGAAGTCAGTTCCACCCAAACAAGATGGACTTAGGACAGGGTGACATGACAACTTCCCCCCCAAAAAAAACATTCATGGCCACATAACCTTCAAGTGCCCATGTCTCCATTTCCAAGAACCAAGCCCTGGCATGGCCAAGAGAAATGTTTGTTCAGTGATAGCCCACTAGACCCTTCCATTCCCCCAAATTCTCCATCCTTACCCACAGTGTCTTTAATTGTAGGTTAGAAGGTGGATAATTTATACATTTAAATTCCAATCCACCAAAACTTGGTCAAAAATCTCAGTTTTTTGACAACTTGCTTCATCTCACATATGAAGAATATCACCACAGATCTCAACTTTTTGTGGAGTGGTAGCTAAGCTTTGTCAGTTTTCATGAACAAAGACACAAGATGCTATGAATCCTCCAGGCTCTGTCCAACTTTATACCAGCAGGGTTGTATTTTAATCAAAGATGTCTCTTTCAGTGCCTGCTGAAATCTCATGTTGCCTCTTACGTCCCAGTGATGATGGAACAATGACTTATCTTAGCTGCAACTAAAGAGAAGTCAAAAAGATACCAGAAGCCACCAAGGGACTGTTTCATTTCTCACTGGAGAAGAAAAGACAGAACTAGAAGGAAATCTTCTGATGAAAGTATGGAAATAGCTCTCTTAGTTTCTCTCCTCAACCATCTGAAGTTAGTCAACAGAATTAAAATACAACTGTAGCAGAGGCCTCTCAAATTTTTTAGTCTCAGGACTCCTTTACACTTCTGCAAATTATTGAACTTTTGTTTATGTGAGTTATATCTATTTAATATTTCGTATATCAGAAATTAACCCCAATCATAAAATATTTATTTTAAAATTCATTTGAAAATAATGATAAACTTAATTTCATGTTAACATAAAAATTTATATAAAAGTAACTATATTTTCCAGAAGAAAAAATTGCGAGAAGAATTGTTTTTACACTTTTGAAAGTCTCTTCAATATCTGGCTCAAGAGAAGAGAGATAGATTTTTATATCTACTTCTGCATTTAATCTGTTACCCAATGTTGTTAGAGTTGAAGTATATGATGAAAATCTAGCCTCACACAAGTTTGACAAATAGAGTAGTATTTTAATAGCCTTTGAAATAACCATGAATATTCTTTGATACTACACCAAAACTCGACACGTGGTAGTTTCTTAAAGGCTAGTTGCAATGTGGAATCTGAAACTGTATTAACTCTTCATGCTCTACTACATGAAAATCCATTTTTCTAATCCTACATGTTGAATGGGTCTTTTAGCCAGGCATAACTTTGTACCATCATTCATTGGTCATTTGGAAAGTATTGTTTCACTGAGTTACGCATGTCTTCTAAAGTTGGCACATTTCATTACACAGTATAAAAACAAATCACATTGGCTCACAGGACCAGACACAAGTTTTCCAAAATCATAATTATCACTTGAAACCTTGAATTTTTATCCTTGGCAACAAATACTGTCAGTTGCTTTCTTTGAAGTGACAGGCTCACTTAGCTCATTTTTGAGAAAATGTCTGCCAAATACCCAAGCCTGAATAACCGTAATTTACCTGTCATTCTTTCAAGTAAATATGGTGTTTCATGGAAAAAAGCAGCTAGTTCAGCTCGCAACTCAGTCGCACAAATGCCTTTGCTTGAGACCACCAGCACACTCTGGTTGAGGTACTCAATGCATAGTTCTCACTTGGTTACAGACTGTATAAACCTAGCACTCAAGGTTTGAGATTTAATAAAATTGATGGCTTTTTATGGCTTCATCAGGGACATTTTTAAGCGAGGCTAGCATTTTCTTCCCCTGTGAGTGAGTGGTGATGAATACAATGAGTACTGAGCTACAGCCTTCCTTTGTGGTCAGGCTCCAACAGTTTTACCTACCATTGTTTTTGCCTCATAAGTGCAAATTCCAACACATTGAAAAAAGCAAATCATATCTTTTTTTTTTTTGAGATGGAGTCTCGCTGTATTGCCCAGGCCGGTCTCAAACTCCTGGGCTTAAGCAATCCTCCCACTTCAGCTTCCTGAGTAACTGGGATTACATATGTGCACCACGATGCCCAGCCATATCTTATTATTATTCTGAAATAGTTTCAACCTTGCCAATCCCTTAAAGGATCTTAGGAAGTCCCCTTCTTATCCTAGGAATTAAAAGACCACCCTTTGAGGATGTTGAGCTATAACATTAGGATTGAGGACATTGGTTTTCAGATTTAAAGACCTAAGTTTGAATTCTACCTCTACCACTTACTGGTTCAAGAATTTGGGACAATTACTTCTCTGAGTTCCATTTACTCATTGGTAAAATGAGTCTAATAGCCCACAAGGCTCTTGGGAGGACAAAGTGAGATTATGTATGTGAGCACTCAGTAGGTGCTTGCTGTTGTTAAGTGCTAATGGCTGCCCCATGTGGCTCATCTTGGGGATATTCTAGAACATCTATTCCTTAAGGTTTTGACTACCTTCATCAACCAGTAGAAAGTCAGGCCCAGGGTTTGTCATCAAAGGCCACAAATCTTGTTCCGTGGTAGAGGATCCATTAACTGCATCACTGGCTTTGCCTCAGTCCTCCCTAAGGTTCCTGAAGATTCTGGGGGACTAACAGAGCAGTGGTAACCATGACCCAAGTGATTCCCTGCTGTTGGTGGAGCAATGCAGATGAGTAGATTCTGTTCAATCTATTTATCCCAGGAAAATGGTAATAACCAACACCAAAGTAGTACTTACATGTGCCAGGTACTGTTCTGGGTTGAACCAATTTAAGTGCCCATAACAACCCTCTGAGTAGGTATAATGATAATCCCCCCATTTTATAGGTGAGGAAACAGAGACACAGAGAGGTTAAGTAATGTGCCAAAGTTGCACAGCCATATGTGGCTGATCTGAGATTTGAGCCCAAGCAATCTCGTGGTAGAGGTGTTTTGTTTTTTTTTTGAAATGGAGTTTCGCTCTGCCGCCCATGCTGGAGTGCAATGATGTGATCTCAGCTCACTGCAACCTCCGCCTCCAGGATTCAAGGGATTCTCTTGCCTCAGCCTTCAGAGTAGCTGGGACTACAGGCATGCACCACTAAGCCCGGTTAATTTTTGTATTTTTAGTAGAGAAGAGTTTGTACCATATTGGCCAAGCTGGTGAGGTTGAGTTCTTAACTGCTGTACTATACTGAGGAGGCAGAAAAAAAGGGAGAGGAGTTATTTTTCCAGAAAAGTGTTTCCTCCTGTACAGGGCTTGTGTTTTAAAAAGCCTAATTTTGCTCTTAAATGATCTGTTAAAAAACTCCTTGAGTCCATCAGAAATGCCAGGAAAAAATGAAAAACTGTAGCAGAAAGCCCAAGTGTGATGCAAATAAATACATGGCATGATTTTGATCGACTGGTTAAGTGTTAGGCAACTCCATTTGGACATTTTTCTTGGAGTGACTCAGAGATTGTGACATTGAAACCACAAAGAGAAAAATGTAATCTCAGAAAATGACTCAGCTTCACATTGAACATTATCTACATAATCAGAATAACGTTCATTGGTTTTCAAACTTCAGAATCGATCCATAGCCCAAGCATGGAAGACATTGGTCTAGTTATAGAATAGGGTGCAACCAGAGTGAATCTGATGATGAAAAAGTAAAAATACAGCTACAGGCATGGGTAGGTGGAAGTGAGGAATGTGAACTTTCTCATTCTATAAAATGGGAAGTTAAGACAGTCTGTGCAAGGTGAATGAAAAAAGAAATGAAGATGTATGTTATTTTTAAAAATTAGATATCTAATCAATACAAAGGGAGGAGTGAGTTAGCTAAATTCTCACCTATCATGGCAGGAAGTCAATAAATTATAAATCAAGAAATAGAGAGATGAACATATTTTGTAGGGATAAGGATGTAACCACCAGAAGGACTGAATAAAAAATGGTTTAGAAAAGCTTGCTCTGGGCAATAGGACTTAGGGTGGGGAGACAGCAGTATGTCTGACGTGGATGCTTCTCATGAAAAGCCATTCCATATGATTTGAGGTTTAAAATAGTGTGCATGAGGAACAGGAAACCAAATACCGCACGTTGCCACTGATAAGTGGGAGCTAAACGATGAGAACACATGGACACATAGAGGGGAACAACACACACTGGGGCCTACTGGAGAGTGGAGGATGCGAGAAAGCAGAAGATCAGGAAAAATGACTAAATGACTAGTAGGCTTAATACCTGAGTGATGAAATAATCTGTATAACACATCCCCCATGACACAAATGTACCTATATAACAAACCTGCACAGGTACCCCTGAACTTAAAATAAAATTTTAAAAAAGCAATTACATGATGAAGTATTTCAAATTACTAAATAGGCAGCAAGAAGAATAAAGTGGACTTCTCTACTGATGTAGAAAGATCTCTAGGATGCTTAAAGTATAATAATAATAATAATAACAAGAGAAAAAGAAGAAAAATAAATGGCAAGTTGAAAAAAATCTAATAAATTCAATTTACATGACCAAAAAAATAAACAAAATAATGTAAAATCATGTGCATGATTAAATGTCTTAATAAATTGTAAGATAATTGTAGGAAGATCTCTAGGACACTTTATTAACAGAAAAATAAATGGCAAGTTGAAAAAAATTGAATAAATTCAACTTACATGACAAAAATAAAAACAAAATAATATAAAATAATGTGCATGATTAAATGTCTAATAAGTTGTAAGATAATTGTTAAAAAGTCGTGGAGTGACTTATGAAGAATTTGAACTGAAAGAGAAAAAAATGTGTGGTCCCTAATCTCTTTGATTTGGTAGAGGAAAAAATAATAAGATTTACTGGCTATTTACCAAACTAGAAGTAGCTGTCATTTTGGGGAAAGGAGATGAGTTTATAGGGAGGGTACAAAGGAAGCTTTGTCCTGGCTAATTTGTTTTAAACATTTATATTGAGAACATGTTTTTGCATTACTTTCATGTTATGAAAAGTGTTTTAATTAACAAAATACAATAGGAA
The DNA here is from genome assembly GCF_003255815.1 of Theropithecus gelada. Lineage (NCBI taxonomy): Eukaryota > Metazoa > Chordata > Mammalia > Primates > Cercopithecidae > Theropithecus > Theropithecus gelada. The sequence goes on from NC_037688.1 coordinate 60,044,774, forward strand.
AAATATAACACTGGAAAGAATATAACAATAAAATATCCAGGAATTTTTTCTTTTTTTTTTTTAAAGTTAAAGATAAAAAAGAGAGAGAGAGAGAAAATGTATTATCACTCAGTGTGTCTTCATGGATTTCTAGGGGTAGGCTATTTTCATGTTCTCTTTCTCTTCTGCTTAAGGATAAGAAATCAGGATCTCTGAGCTCTGTTCCAGACCCGAGTACTTGAAGAGGTCAGTTCTCCTCTGTGTATGCTGCACAAGCCTTTTTGTGTGTTTGGCAAATGTGTTTCGAGCACCTACTGTGGGCCACGGGCACCTTGGGGACTCACAAGCCCTAAGAGAACACTTTTGTGACACCCCTGCCATGACTAATCTAGGACAGATACCCTCTGCTACAGGAGCCCAACGCCCTGCTCACCTGAGTGCAGTCTATCAGCGTCTTTCCTACACAGTTGTGAGCTTACCAAAGACAGGAACCATGTCTGCCTTATTTTCTGCTAAATCCTGAGGACCCAACACAGGGTCTAGCACATAGTAGCTGCTCAATAAGTACATCTGGTGCAGGGAACCCAGGCTGGAGGTCCCCCCAAATATAAATCACTCACTTTGCATCTCTTGTTGGATCTCCAGGCTGAGAGGGGGAAGCTGCACAGGAGGAAACACCAGCCTGAGCCAATGAAAGGTGAGAATCTGTGAGTTGGGAAGTGGCTGCCCAGGCGGAATGATGATTCTAGGAGCTTTGCAAGATTTGGTAAGGACTAGAAACTTCTACATCAACGTCATTTAAAAAAACCAACTTTTCCACAGCAAGAAATGAAATACTGAAAAATAAGGGACCACGGACTTCAGTGTCTTCAGTGAAAGAAGGAAGACAGTGCTGATGAGGTGCTACTTCACTGCACCCAGTCATAGAGAGGGGCGAGGCAAAAGTGTTAAAAGTCTAGAGCTAAAGTACTTGCCTGAGGGAAGCAAGGGAGGTCGTGGGACAAAGTACTCTTCCTGTCAAGCAGCAAATAGTGCAGTCGAGAAGACTCAGACATGGCGAACTCAAGAGCCGTTCTTGGGCTCAAAATCCTTCAGAGGCTTCCAGTTTATTAAGAGTCAAAGTCCTTACAATTCCCTTCAGGGCTCTACATGACCCGGCATGCAGTATCCTAAACTGATCTGCTTCTCTCCTCCTCGCTCCCCAACTTCAGTCACATTGGTTTCCTTGAACACTCCAGGCACATTCCCTCCTCCAAGTCTTTGTGCTTGCTAATCCATCTGCCTGGAATGCCCTTCCCCCAGTGAGCCACTTGGATTTGCTTCTCACCTCCTTCATATTTTCAGTTAAATGTCACCTTCTCAGGGAAGCCTACCTTGACCACACCGTTTACAATTTCATCCCCACCCACCCCAACACACCTTCTCTGCTTTACAGTAATTTGGAAGAAGTCCATTGTGCTATGCTAAGATTATCTCTTTCTGAAGCCAATGAGCAGTCACTGCAGCTGAGCCCCAGGGACTCTAACTGGAAAATCTTCCTGGGGTGGTCCAGAACTGATTTCCTTGGTCCAGACCTTATTATCTCCTGAAACCCAACCCCTGTCATCTCCTAACTGCTCAGGAGCTAAGCCATCACTCACCCAAGAGTGAAAAAGCAGAAAAGAGCAATTATTATGCTGCACAGCAGACCTTTGGCTCAGATTAACATCATTGCCTCTTGATTTGATCTTTCTATTTTTCTCCAAACACCTAGAGCAATTTGATTGCCTGCCAGATTCATCTTTGGTGAAAAGTAACATTTTGAAAAATCAGGACTTACTTGGTAATACATATTTTAGGGCACGTTAAGCTAATAAACAGCTAATTGGTTCTGCTGTCCTGTAATTTGCAAAGGGTCAAAATGATTTGTAAATATACATCTATATTAACTGCTCTATGCCAAAACCAGTTTCTGCAGGTGACAGGAGACTTTTGTAATGAATGAGGTGATGGAAGGCACCTCAACAGTTACCTCAACATGGTTTTTTGGATCACTTTAATTTAACAGGTAGGTGTTATTGTATTCCAGGGCAGCTATGCATGATGTCAAACAGCATATGGTACACAATACAGAGTGGTGGAAATTCCACTTCCTAAATGTGCAGGTGACCAAATGTATATATAGACTCTTAGCCACAAGGAATAGAAACAGTGTCTGTGGGATTTGTGCACAATATGTCCATACAACATATATTTTCTTTTTTCTTTTCCCGAGTTTGCACCCAGGATACTGAGGGAATTTTAAAATGCGACTGTTGAACTACTCTGGATGATCTTCGTGGATAAAATGGAAAAAAAAAAAAAAAAAAAAAACCCCAAATGAACAAATAACATTGAGATTTCCTTCCTTCCTTCCTTCCTTCCTTCCTTCCTTCCTTCCTTCCTTCCTTCCTTCCTTCCTTCCTTCCTTCTTTCCTTCCATCCTTCCTTCCTTCCTTCCTTCCTTCCTTCCTTCCTTCCTCTCTCTCTCTCTCTTTCTTTTTGAGATGGAGTCTCTCTCTGTTGCCTAGGCTGGAGTGCAATGGTGCTATCTTAGCTCCCTGAAAACTCCGCCTCCCAGGTTTAAGCTATTCTCCCACCTCAGCCTCCCGTATAGCTGGGATTACAGGTGCCCACCACCACACCTGGCTAATTTTTGTATTTTTACTAGAGGTGGGGTTTCACCGTGTTGGCCAGGCTGGTCTCAAACTCCTGAAGTGATCCACCTGTCTCGGCCTCCCAAACAGCTGGGATCACAGGTGTGAGTCACCGCACTCAGCTGAGATTTTCAAGACTGGAGAGCTAGACTCTCTCAAACTACAGGCTGCTGAATTGTAAACAATTGTGGCTGGAATTATAGGATATATTATTAATAGGGTAATTTGTAAGCACTTGAGAGTAAAACAGTCATTGTTAGGGATTAGTATAGGTTCGCTAGGAGAAGCTTAAGGTAATTGAAATATCTTCCTTCTGGAAAAAAATTCAAGGTATATTTACTGAAGATCTACTATACACCAGACTGTGGTTCTAGGCTGGTGGTTCAGGGAAATGTGGTGGATAGTTTTTTGGGTGGCAATAAGATACATGATAACATTTCCTACAGCCTGCAGGCTAAAAGGTGGATAGACGGTGCTGGGCCTTGCCTGCCCAAATCTCAGCCTCACTGCCCATTCCTGGCCCACTCAAGCCCAAGACCAAGTAAGAACCAGGCCTGGTGGTACATTTGTCCATTGCAAGTCTTGTACTTTGTACTTGTACAAAAGACGGTTTTGATGTCGGAGTGCTGCATGAAAACCTGGCTGCAGATTCTCACTGTCTATGTTACAGAGTCACCCAAGCCCAAAACCTGGAGGTGAGGGCAAGGGTAGGGTCTACTCATGCCTGACACAGAGTTTAAAGCCCAAAGAAGTCAAATAAATAATGTGCTCAAGTTTACTCCTCAGGAAGTGGAATAGCCACGGACCTGATTCCATCCCCACATTGGCAAACACCTCAACTCCAACGTAGAAGATGTGAGAACCTCAAATCGTTTGCTCACCTGCATCCCATCAGGCTCCCTGTTTTTCTCACTTCCAAATCATTAGTATTACCTTTTTAAAGAAAAATTTACATTTGATCTCCAGAGGTGGTATTTCTTCACAGCCTAGTGCTATGATGTTTCAATTTTATTGGCTTTACCATTTATTTTCCTTGACCTTGCTTTCTGGATTACCTATCAGAATTAGCAGAGGTTGGGTGAATTATTTTTCACAATATCTCCAGTGGTTGAGTGATTCAGAGCCTCTGACTGACGCTGAGCTCTCCTTGACACAGGATTGAGCAGGTTGGAGGAGACCCAACCCACCAACCCGGGTCCTTAAATTAAGGCAGTGTGGTGTGATGGTTAGGGTGGGACTGTGGTTTATATCCCAACCTTGCCACCACCTAGCAGAGTGATCTTGTGCAAGCTACTTTACCTCTCTGAGCCTCCATCTCCCTGCTGGTAGAACAGGACAGCTAAGTAGTAGACAGGGCTATGATGAGGCTCAATTGAGCCTATTTATGTGAAGGGTTTATCCAAGGGCCCAGAGTACAGTTAATGAGAAACAGAAGGTACAGTTTAAATCCCAGCCCAGCCTTTACTAATCATGTGCAGTTTGTAAAATGGAGGTAATAATAGTATCTATCTCTCAAAGAAATCAAGAGGGTTAAATAATAATTGTAAAGTGCATGCTTAGAACAGTGCCTGGCATCTAGCATGTGTCTGTTAAATAAATGAATAAATGCTTAGGGCCTGGTCCAGATATGAGGCCTGGCATGGTGGCTCATGCCTGCAATCCCAGCAGTTTGGGAGGCAGAGGTGGCAGATTACTTGAGGCCAGGAGTTTGAGACCAGCCTGGTCAACATGGAGAAACCCTGTCTCTACTAAAAATACAAAAAATTAGCTGAGCATGGTGGTGCACATCTGTAGTCCCAGCTACTTGGGTAGCCGAAGCAGGAGAATCACTTGATCTCGGGAGGCAGAGGTTGCAATGAGCCGAGATCACATCATTGCACTCCAGCCTGGGCAACAGAGCAAGACTCTGTCTCAAAAACAAACATATAAATGCCCAATCTGCCACAATAATCATTGCAAGGCACATAGAAAGTATTCATGAAGTATTAGCTATTAATTATTTTTTCTAGGTGGGGCACAGTGGTTCAAACCTGTAATCACAGAACTTTGGGAGGCCAAGGTGGGGGAATTGCTTGAGCCAAGGAGTTGATGACCATCCTGGCCCACATAGTGAGACCCCATCTCTACAAAAAATTTTAAAAATAGCCGGGCATGGTGGCATGTGCTGGTAGTCTCAGCTACTCATGGGACTGTGGTGGGAGGATCCCTTGAGCCCAGGAGGTTGAGGCTGCAGTGAGCTCTGATTGCACCACCGAACTTCAGCCTGGGCAATAAAGCAAGACCCTGTCTCAAAATGATTTTGAAAAGTAACAATTAAAAGATTAAAAATAATTATTTTCCCTAGTTACTTGGCACCTGTTTCTGGGGTTCTCATGGCCCATCCTCTCCCTCTCCAGCTTCCTTGGAAACAGCTCCCAGGATCCATAACACAATTTCACCTGCTGACTGATCCCAGGAAGAAGGGCAGACTTGCTCTGGAAGTGAGCCACCTCATGCGAATCCAGGAGGTAAGCCACAGGTGGGGTTCCTGCCTTGCAGAGCGCTCTCTTAGGCTGGAGGGCTTTTAGTAGTAGACATTGTCATTCATCTGTACCATTTTGGAAAAAGTTTCAGCAGACCCACAAAACGATAGTCAAATCCTGAATTCTCCTTCTCCTCCTTTATCTCTGCTTTTCCAGAATCTCACTGGCTCATGTGTTCTTTGTCCATAAATGTTAGTGCTACTTAGGGTATCATTTTCCTTCTTTGTCTTCCTTGTGTTTCTCTGGCATTTCTTGTGTACAGTCATACCTTTGATTACCATCTATGTTTGACCCTAGGTATCACCCTCAGTTTCACTTCTGTTCTAACTTCTCTCTTTGTAGTTTGTTACATTTTGGAGTATGAGACTCTTTCATGGAGGTGCCCATTCATGTATCTTTCATGAAGTTTCATAAGCATACTGAACCTCATCCATGGAGCTAAATGGCACAGTATTTGTACCTAGACTCCCAACACCAGCTGCCTGTTGTGGGTCACCCACCGAGTAACCGTGTCTTACGGAGTCTACTATCAAACTTATCTATAGTGTTCCTTTCTTTTCATTGTCAGTAGAAACACTGGCTCCCAAGGCTTTCTTCTTTTGTCAGCCCTAGCAGATACTGTTCCCTGTGTACCTGGACAGGGGCTGCATTTTCCCAGACACCATGAGAGAAGGGAAAAATCAGAACTATGTGAGAGTTCTCTGGGAAAGAAAGAATATCTAATCACATGAAGGGTCTGTGATAAAGGCAGATGGTGTGAGAAAAAAGAAAAGCAATTCAAAACTCTTGGAAAAACAAATAATCCTTCTAGAAATAGAATGTTATTATAGATTCCTACATGTCTCTGCAGTGAGATATAGCAGGGTTTGGCAAACTTTACTTTTTCTGGAAAAGGCAAGATAGTAAATATTTCAGGCTTTGCAGGCCAAGCAGCAAAACTGAGGATGTTATATAGAAATATAAATGACAAAAAGGAAAACAAGTTTCTATAAATTTTTTATTGACAACATTTTAGGATTATGGATTCTGGAATTTACATTTTATATCTTTTTTATTTGTCACAAATATTGCATATTACTTAGTTTTTCAACCATTTTAAAATGTACAAAATATTTTTAGCTATGGGCAGTCCAAAAGCAGGCAATGGGCTGAAGTTGGCCTAGTTGTAGCTTGTCAAGCCCTGAGATATAGCTACACATCATAATATATATATATACACACATCACTGAGTGAGCTAGCTTGCTTTCTTTTCTTTCTCTTTCCTTTTCTTTCTCTCTTTCTTTCTTTCTTTCTTTTCTTTCCTTTTTTTTTTTTTTTTTTTTTTTTTTTTAGAGGGGGCC